>NC_059132.1:18688066-18991096 GCF_020740605.2 Lemur catta | reverse complement strand
CCACCCCAAGCCTCAACGATGTGGTTGACTTTCTGGATAAATTGGTGCCTGTTAGCACATCTCTGCACACACACCTGTGTGAGGATTCAGAAGAGTTGAGATTAGTGGGAACTAGACTAGGTGCGTACTCCAGATACTGCCCTCTCTGGTTTGCCAGTGAAAATGCGCATGGGCTACAAGAGTGCATAGCCCCACATAGAATTCTGGATTGTGACTGTAGCTTCATGTCTACCTTCTAAATCCAACATACATTTTTTTGTAGCCAACTCTAGCCTAAAGCCATGTAGAGAAGAGAATTTTGGAGATGATAATATTTTCTCTTATGATGTTTTTGTGAGGATGAGGGGAATTAGTGAATGGACAGTCCATGATACGGAGCTTGACATGGAATAAAGTTCTTAATGATTACTATGGTATTCTGAAAAGGATTTTGATAATCAGACAAAGTGGCTTTATAAAACGAAAATGCACTGTGGTTTCAGAGACAGGCAATATTTATCTTCAAGAAGATGATTCTTTTGAAGACAACCCTTTAAAAGTTTTAGATGGTAAGGACTTCTGGTTTCAGTAGGCAAGGCCTCCTGGCCAGTTTCAGGACTGGAAGGATGGAGCAAAGAAAGAACACAACATTGATGTGCATAATATAATGAAGGGAATATTTAGTTCAAATGGAGAGCATATGCAACGGAGGAAGAGGACCCCTGGAATAGAGAAAAAAGAGATATTCTAGAAAGGTGGAAGGATTCAAAGATATGTAAGCAGAGAAAAATACCCTGAGGCAGTGAAACTCTTTCTGGAAACATTGATGCCTAATATTGAATTTGAAGTTGTTTTCTTGTAAATCTGTTTTATAATTACCTTCTACTATTTCTAAATATGACAAAAATTCTTCTACATATGAACATTTATGCTATTATTATTTTTCAGGGAATAAAACAAGAAGCATGTTTCTATCATAGTACTGAAATTTTCAGAAACAGTCAAAAGAATCAAGTAGAGACAGATAAAAGCCAGGTTCAATGACAAAGCAGGCTGGGACATTGGCTGGCCAGGGAGAAACATTGTCATTAATTAACAAAATCTTAGGTAGCCTTCTGTGGCATGATTGCTGTGGGCATGAGTTTTGTTGTTTTTATTTTTGTTTGTTTATTTGTTTCTTAATTTTCTTTTCTTTTGTTGGTGCAGAGTTAGGTTTTGCAGTGGATGCTGCAGTGTGTGTTCAGTTTCCCCCTTTAGGGCTAAGACGCCCTTAGTCTGAAGGTCCTCAGCTACCCAGGTCTTGCAGGTGAGTCCCTCTCTCCAGTTTGCCCCACCCAGAAAGGAGCTGACTCACCTAGACCACACTTCCTCCTAGGGAGAATCCTGCTTGGATGGCTGGTCCACGAGGAGATTCAAAAGTCTGTTCCTTTTATTTCATTTTGAATTAACTCTTTAGGACCATCCCAGATCAAATGCTTCCTATGGAATCTGCTTAAGCCTCTGTAGACGCTGCATCACAGTTCAACTTCCTATCTAATCTTCCTTCACTACCCATTAGGGGTTGGTCTTGAGGGAACTTTCCAAAGAGCTTTCTGCTCCCAAGTTTCTGCCTCACAGTCTTTTCCTTGAAACCTGACAGGACAGGGCTCAAAATATAGGTGATTCCAGGAAAATCAGAGAACTTGGGAACACTCGTTGTAGAGACCAGTGAATTAAATGATCATCACCCTCATCATCATCATCTTTATCAATAGCATTCCATTATCATTCAGGTGCCAGGTTAAAGGGAAACTTTTTTGTATTATGGAAGCAAAAGCATTTTCTATCACCTGGGTCAGGAGCTCCCTGCTGACACAAACAATGAACTCAGGATATATTTTGTAAATTATTAAAAAATTTGGAGTAACCATGAGAAATGACAAATAATATTATTTAGCAGGAGTAACTAATATAAAGTGCTTTGTGTCAGTCACTGCTATAAGATTATCAGTATATAATCTTTTTTTGCCAGTGAACATATATTTTATTGAAAAATAAAATGAATTTCATCCATGAAGAATATTATTATACTATGCTACATACATACTAATATACTATACTATATTATATAAATTGTATATACTATATTATACTATCTTTTGATAATCAAAAACTTCTTCCCTATGCTTTTTGATATTTTTTTCAAAATGTTAAGTGTTTGGTCACATGGATTGTTTTTGTAATACTTAAGTCACAGCTATAAGTGTGCCCATCACCCAAATAGTGTTCATTGTACCTGTTAGGTAGGTTTTTTTGCCCCTCCCTTCCTTGATTTCCACTGGGTTTTACTTCCCTCTGTGCATCAATATGTGATCTTAAAGATTCCTGTCCTTACCGCCCACCTCCTTTCATACTGAGTGGAAAGAATAATGACTAGGAAAGCCATGTATTGAGGATGATGTCACAGCCTGGAGCTCTGGGTGGCTTTATAGAGCAGAGGTCACATTCTTGTCATGGACTCCTACGTGAGAGATAAATAAACCACTATTTCATTTGGGACACTGGATTTTCAAATCTCATTATTATAGAATTTAACATGATTTACCCCCTCCTAATATGCAAACCCATTAAGTAGTTGAATCAGGATGAGAACTCGGGGTTATTTAATGCAAAAAACTATATGCATAAACATGTGTTAAACTACCTTTCCAGCTTTTGTAAGCTAGATAGAGAAGCTTTCTGGATGAGAGCCCCCTTTCTTGCCTTCTGACTGATAGCAATAAAACAGAAAGAGATAGGTTACTTTAAGAGCAGCAAATACAGTTACAATTTCTAGATGACTGACTTTGGCCATTTAAACAGGTAAGGCATTTAAATGGACCAGGCAATGCTCTATTTAACTTTTTATATCCAGAATAAAAAAATAGAGATAGGGCTTGGATTAACAACTGTGAGTTTCATGGCCACTGTCTTTGCATTTAGATATGTATTCAGTGTTTTCTATTATTCCATAGTAAGGATCTCTGCAGTGCAAATCTCATTTCCTAGTAATATGTGAGGTATACAGGAAGATACATTAACATTTCTAGTTTACTAGGGGACGATCAAGAGTGCTGTATAACTTACTGCCAGGAAGTGATGTCAACACAAAATGACTGGGACCCTCTCTATGTTTTCACACACACACACACACACACACACACACACACACAAACACACACAGGGCAGTCAGATTCTGAATGCAGCAGGGTTCATCATTTTAATATCTCTGGCTTGCAATTACTCATTTTCTTTCTTACTTAAAAGAAAACTGAAATATGAGATAATGATAAGTTTAGAAATCATAAGTTTAGAAACAAATAATGTATGCAAAGCAAACAAAGAGGACAGATATGAAGACACTGGCAGGCAAAACCTGACAAAGGTCAGTACCAAAGACCTTCCAATAGAAAGGAAGGATGTAAAGATCTTGAATTTAAGGCTTACTTCTAATTTATTTAAAATAGAGGTTTTCTAACACCTGCCTTTTTCTTCCTCCCACCTTAAGTTTTAAGGATTTCTGATAGTAGGTATGTTCTGTTTCTTACAGAGACATACTGTATAAGCTGACATTTGGTCAACTTGTAACAACTTTCAGTTTCTTCTTTATTCAAGGGATACTTTCTTATTCTGATACCTGTATTCAAGTCCTAATTCTTCTCTATGCTAAGGTTATGAAAAAGAGACAGTCCATTACAGTATATTTGATAAATTAAGAACTTTTTATTATTTACTAATTTACAGGTTAAAATATGGTTTTAAAGAAAAAACTGTGAGCTTTCTAGATATTTTAACATGTATCAATACCAATTACTAATCAATTGCTTTGATGACTTACCTTCTTTACAATCTTGAGATGTTCAGAGGAGCTTGCCAAGTACACTAAGTTACAAATATTTTGTTACTTGATAATGATGAATACATAAAAACTGTGTCAATTTTCACTCTTCAAAAAAGTTGAAATATTTTAAGTGAAATAGTTTTTATTTGGCTTTTTAAAAAATCATATTGTAAATTATTTCTTGAAATATCCACTTTATTATTTCAAGCAATGGAACCATTCCCATGGTGGATTACCTTTCCTGCTAATATATCCATGCTTCCTCACATACACATTCAGCCTTCTTAGAATAGTCTGTCTCTCTCTGTCAGAAAAACATTTATGTATTGTTTATTTCCATGAATTTTAGTGAAGTGTAATTATTAGTAACCAAAATGATAACATTGGATACCTACCTTACCTGTTGCAGAATTTTATCTCAATACCATTTATTCAATAGAAACTAATTTTATTCTTAACATTTAGTTTAGTTTATCATTTAGTTTATATTGAAGATATTCTCCTTCAGTATAATATAAAGAGTTTACTTTTAATGTAAAGAAAGTATTTGCATGCCTGAGATAGGTCATACATCATACAATAAAATATAGAATGTTTATGGAAATAGAGTATTTGTATAGTTATCTTTAGCAAGATCATGAAGATGGATAGTTCTTTAAAAACATACCATTATGAATATTGAGCTATTATGCTTATGGTGTATTTTTGCATAAAGTTGAAGCAAAAGCCTCAATTTGGATTAATGTAGAAACTACAAAATCATTTTTAAGTGCAGCAATGAAGACAAGTAAACATTATTCAATTGTTTCATATTATATCAACAAAATATGCCCTCTTAAAACATTATACTTTAATCAAAAATGTCTCTACATCCTCCCTGATGCTCCAGAATAACACAAAACTACAGGTCTTTATGGTGGCGTGTGCCACTCCTTTATTGTCCTAATCACATTTGTATATTTACATTTATTTCTATGGTTACTTAGTGCCAGCATCCCTCACCAAATTCTAAGTTGTGTAAGGGCAGGCATAGTTTCTTTTTAGCTCATGATTTAGTCCTGTGTTTCTAACACAAAGTGGAATACATAGCAGAAATGAATATTTAATTAATTTATGTCATCCTGGTATTTTACTCTATAGTTTTACTCTCTGACATTTTATGCCCTCTTAGAAGTAGCACCAAATGATTGAATCAAGGTGGGTATCATGAACCCAAACCTATAAGAGTACTTAAAAAAAAAATCAGTCAACCTTCTATTTGATGAATAAAAGCACAGTAACCTGGAGCTCTGGTGAGGAAGTAAAAAGAACTGCTTTCTACAATTCCAGTCTAGCCACCTGACCGGGCCTCATTCCCTTTGGCAAGTCACTGAGATACATTGGAAATCTATTTTTGTAATTATCCCAGGGAGGCTGGGATGGATTCTTTATTTTCAAGATGAACTGCAGCATTTTTTCAGTGGTTCCTGAGAAGCAAAGTACCTGAGTGGGCAGGGCTCTGTCCCTTCGCTTAAACCAGGCTGATTCCATCCTTTTCTGATTTGGCTCTAAAATACTCTGACTGGTTTAGAAATATCTATGGAACAACATTTTCTAGGATCTTAGAATGGATAAAAATGGTTTTGTGTTCACTCTCATCAGCCCAAATGTGGTAAATGTGGCATGGTAGGATTTTATTCTTTTCTGTAACTTCTTTTCTAACATCAATAATTGAATATTTGTAATGAAAACATACATTTAGTATTTATTTGGATATTTTGGGAACCATGCTAAAGCATAAAAACCATTCTGAGAGAATGTTAGAACCACGTGTTTTCAATGGGAGGGGAGAGCATTGAACTATAAAACCCTAGGGAAGGAAAGGGCGAAAGACAGCTTATTTCTTCTAGCCTTATTCGTTTAACACTTATTCTAAAAGGACTATAAAGGTTAACAAGTGATTATATATCATTTATACATAATCTGGACATACATATTCATGCCTTGGTCTTAATATTCGGCATTTCTTGGTAGTATCCCTTAAGGACATCAAAGGATCAGCATTTAAAGTCATTTTGATATCTAAAAATATGCAGCTTGTGCCTCATTAATGTACACAGGAGGCTGTGTTTTCCCTTGAACCGGCAAAACAGGAGGTGGTGCCTAGACTCTGACATGTGAATGGACAGGCACATGCTACTTTTGTTGAAGGTAAAGGTTCTTGTTATGTTCAGGAATAACATACTACACATCTCACATTTCTGAAAGTCAGAGAACTCTAATTATCTAAGATATTTTAGCTTTCAATGAGAAGGTTCATTGAAATATATGTACCCAAGGAAAAACAACCACCAACCAAACAAATAAAATGCGTTTTCATTTTCTTTCTCTTCACCTGCTGTTATTTCAAACAAGATTAACATGTTTAACTTTAATGAACAAAATATCCTATTACTACATTAATTGGGGTAGAAAGAAAAAGAGATATTTATTGAAACAAGTCTTCCAAGTAGCACTGATATCATCTGGAGATAAATGACTCAGTCAAAAGGAATCTAAGGATAGTAGAAGCTATAGGTGATATTATGATTGATTCTGACAGTTCCAACACTTACACCCTTTGTAATGAGGTGAGAGAGAAACCCATAATGTAGAGTTTATGACTGGATGATTCTTCAAGGACTCAGGAGTCCTGTTTCCCTTTGGTCAAGATTTAATAAAATGGTGCCTGAAGTGAAGGAAACGTAACACAGAACACAACTAAGGCAGGTCTAGCAGGGTGGTAATAGGAGTAAGTTCACACAGGTAGTTGTGGGATCAAAGTTAAGGAAACTGAAAGGGTAGGAATTACCAGGATGTAGAGAATAGAGTCTTGGATTCTAAGTAAAACGTAAGTTTTAATTTTAGCTCTGGTACCTGCTAGATATGTGATCTTGAAAATGTGTTTAACCTCTCTTGACTGGGTTCATCAGCTGTAAGTAGGGATGCACTATCTACCTTACCTGGTGGGCAGAAGATTACACATGTTAAAGAGCCAAATTTGCTTCCTCAAACTTTTATTTATTTATTAGTACATAAAACATTTGCATTACATTAACTACACAGTAGGTGCTGGGGTCTAATGGCAAGACAACAAAGTCCCAATTTTAATAAAGGTTAAACTCCAATAGGGAGATAGATATTAAATAACAATTGCAAGGATGAATATATCATGGCAGTTACAATTTACATATGATATTTATAGGAAACTCCAGGGGAAATGACAGAATATTTGATATTTTAGTGTTACAAAGAGAAGAGACAGGATTCTTGGAAAGTGGCAACACAGACATTTGAATTACTAGGGACGAGGGCACAGCTCCGGCGAATTGATGAAGAAAGTTTCTGGGGTAGTCATCAGTTGAAATCTGCAGAGTTAACCTGAATAAGTGGTGGGAAGTCAGAAAAGAGCAGCCCAAGCCTAAATGGAGGAGGACAGAGTATGTGCTTATGCCCAGGGGCAAGAGAAAGCCAATGTGATTAGGGTGTGGAGTGAGCAAGTGGACATGAGATAAAGAGGAGAATGAGGCTCTAGGTAAAGTGCTGTAGGCAATGTATAGAATCTTCATGTTTATTGTTTTGATGCAAATGATCAAAACTATCAAAAAAATTTTAAAAGGGATCTTTATGTTTATTGCAGTAACAGTGGAGAACAATAATGGGCTTTCATCAGGGCAGTTGCTTTGTCAGTATATATTATTTGGAAAAATAATTCTGCCAAAAATGTTTGGAAGATAACAAGAATAGATGTGGGAGACATGATAGGATTCAACTCTAGGAGTTCCTTCTGAGGGATGATGGTAGCTGAACTAGGGGGAAGGAGCAGAGAAGAGACAAGTTGCCAAGGTAGATTAGTATATAGTGGGCTTCAACTCAGTGTTGCAGAAAGGATCAGATGATTTAAGGGACCTCCACTCTGCCATATCCCATAGTGCACAGATTCCGGTATTTGTAATTGGATATTCATTTTGATAGAGTCTTCTCTAGACACACATTCCATTGAGGCATATATATACATATATATATATATATATATATATATATATATCATATCAAGTCTACACACTATGTGAACTGATCTTGCCAAATTATAGCATTAGCTTAAGAGTTTTGGGTTCATTGGGGTGAAAGTGGTGGCAAAAATTGGGGGATGGCATATTAAACTTAGGAGAACAAGAAACCAACTTTTCTTTAAAGTTTACTTTCAGTTAATTATACCAAAAGGAGGGTATAAAAAAACAAGATTCCCGTTTATGTAGCTGATATTTAAATGATACTATGAAAGCCTAAATACGAAGTGCAATGATTCATTTTTAAAAAGTGAATTAGGGAAAGTAATAGCATAAACTTCTTTAAACACTTTTTTAGCCTGAACAAGAATAATAAGTAACATTTTGCACTGTTTGCAATGCTCCAGATACCATAAGAAATGCATTATAAGCATTATTTCATGAATTCTGACAAAACTACCGTGAGTTATACACATACTATCCCATTTTACAGATAAGGAAACAGAAGCTTTCAAAGTTAAGGACTGATCCAGGAACTTAGCTGATATCTAATAGAAACAGGACTTTTCGATGGTCTAAACCCAGAGCATGTGTTTTTTAACTTCTATGTCACACTGCCTACCTGCTTTAATGTAAATGTATTTCATTAAACCTATCCTTTTAAATATCGTAAATGATTAGCTGTGCTGACCCAGTCTGGTTTTCTGCCTCCTTTCTCTATTCTAACCTTTAAAGCTCTCCATTTCTTCTTCTTTCTTTTCTACCTCCCTTGCTCTTTTTGATTTTTTCCTCTCTAATTTTTTCCTTGCTCATTTGAGGCTGGTAAATTTAAATCCCTCATTTCTTTATCATAGCACTTTTTTTGCACCTCATTTCATCTGTCTCCCCGAATGATCTCTCATTCTCTGATTACACTCCCATCATCCATGGTTTGACTTTCTAAGCTACATGCTTCAATCATAAGACTTCCCACTGATGGTCAGCCTCTGCAATCTCCCTATGGACTTAATCTCCTCAAGTTACACATTTCAGATTTATTCCATCTTTGACCTCCATCAGTATTGTGAAATCTAGTCTCCTTTTCGGATATCCTTGACAGTGGGGATCAGGAATGAAAACTAAGTTCCATGTTCCAAAAATAGATTTTAAAGTACAGATTTAAATAAAATAGAAAGTATTGATTTTCAGTTACTTGTTTTGGTTTCCAGTGAAATGAACTTAGTACTGCTTTTCAGGTTAAAAACTTAAAATAGAAAAGAATGTTTTCTTAGTTATAGGAAGAGATATATGCAAATCAGGAAAGTGCCATACTGTGAAATTGGGAGAGAATCATCAACGGTCAGTACTGAAGGGTCTTGCCTTTTCTTTTTTCATGGAATTCGTGGTATGAAGTGATATTAACAAAGTCACATAAAAAACACTCAGCTAATTTTATTTTGACTGAGAAGTAAAATCATTATTAAAGTATTCTGCTTGTCAAAATACAAGAGTTGCAGGATTTGTTTCCCTCCTATTCAAGATGGAGGTGGGTCATTCCAAGAAAGAAATTATAATGTACAAATGAACCAAAAATTTTAAGAATAATTAAAGAAGAAGTTCTCCCCGTCAGTGAACTTGGTGCCCCCTTATTTGACAACTTTAGAATTTTTAGTCCTAAAACAAACAATACCAGGAAAAAGGAATGTAAAACGAGCCACAAACTCTGAGAGTTCAAGTATGGCTTGGCAATGCAGGTGTAATAAATATTTATCAGCTCCTCAATAACTTGTAAACCTGTGCATTAAAATGAGAAAGCTGTTATCTTCAATGTCTTTAGCAAAATTTCTTGCTAGAATCATTTGTTTGTTGGCATTGTTCTATGTTGATACTTTTCTTTATAGAAATAAAAATAAAAAGATTTAAAGAGAAGTCTTAATCTTGACACAGTATTTGTGATTCATTTTAGAGAGAAATGGAACAAAAAGAAAACAGGGATGAGGTAGGTAGATGGGGAAACACTAGATTAATGAGAAGACAGGATTAAAAAAAAAAAAAGGAAACTAATAGGATTGATAGCAAACAGCTCTGCTACAGTTGCCCTGAAATATGAATTGATACAGAGCCTGATGTGTGGAATCTCTGCTTGCTTCCTGTGTCTCAGAAACTGCTTGTTCAACTTGAACATGGCAACCATTCTTCCCGTTAGGGCTTTGCATGGCTACTTTGGCCTAGAATGCTCTTGTCCATCAACGTTATCTGACTTACTTCATTGTCTGCAGATCTTTACTTAAAGATCACTTTCTTATTCTTGTCCACCCTGTTCACCTGATTCAAAACTGTAACCTATGTACCCTTCGTCTTCTACTCCCCACCCTTGAACCTGTCAAAATTCTGATGTATTTACCATGTGCTATTGTTTCATAGTCCTTTGCCTATCATATCATTTACCTATGTATTATGTGAGAGTATGTGCTATGTAAATGTTTGTAAAATACATCTACCTATATATTGTGTGTTAAAAATATTCAAAAATAAATAAAAAAATAAAAATGGATATAATAAGGATAGTATACTTGACGATGTGTGAAGAAAGAGGGACAAAAGGAAAGGAAGAATTGAATTATTTTGTTTTTTTTAATTTAAAGAAACAGAAAAACAGAACAAAAACATGGGAACATAAAAAGTATAATACTAAGAGAATGTTTTTTTGAGATTATAAAGAAGATATATTTGAAAGAATATTTGCTATTGCTTCCTAATGAACCAGAGAATAGCAATGCTGTTTATACAGTACCTGTGAGGGGGAAGTGTTTTATTTAGTTTCTGAAAATATGGAGAGCATCAAAGTTTGTATGTGCCACAATCACTATATTTAATTCAAGAAAATTAAATGTAGTTCCAAGGTTCTGAACAGATGGCTCCTGGCTGAATCTCACCACCAGATGTGTTTTATTAGGTGATGATAACAATTGTCAGTTTATGAAATGTGGAAGACTTTAGCTGAGCTATCAGCTCCACTTGCAGTTGCCCTATACTGACCTCCTGCTTGTGTTTGTTACCTGCAGGACTCCCCCATGCATTTGAATCTGTTACCCCAGCTCTACCCTTGGTGCACCATAAGACATTCCTTCCTTGTTTAGAATCAAAACACAAATAAAAAGTGAGTCAAAACTCCAAATATTGGGTATAATTCCTATGTTTCATTTAATCAGATAAAAAATTGGTCATCTGACAGGGTGCCATTAATTTTTGGGTCTGTAAGAGTCCAGGGAAGATTTTGTAATTTATAAACAGAAGAAATATTAAATACATTGATAAGATTAAGATAATTTCCTGAATAGATACAATCATAAGTATACCAAGTCCTTCCCTTGAACTGATGATACATGATCATGTTGTGAGTTTTCGAACAGAACCCATCAGATTGTGTAAATTTAAGATCTCATGGCAATGCTATTCTTCTGTGTTAGAAAAAATATCTAGAGAGAAAAATGTACTGGAGGAAACCAGGGTATTTTCAAATTTTCCCAAATTGGGCACTTTTATGATTTGATTTTTCTATTGACATTGTTCAGATAAAAATATATACAATTTTTTCTGTAACAATATTTCATGAATGGACATCCCATGTAAATTTCACAGCCAAATATATATGATTCTGCTAATTTCCCCTTCTTAATCCTCCACCAACCTTTGCTACTCACATGTTTAAGGCAAGGTGTGACTAGATAGCTAGATAGGAGCTTTTGATTGAATTTGGTCTTTTCAGAGCCAGGTTGGGAGCTTTTCCTGGCCTTCAGTGACAATTCATATTTGTTTCAAAACAGGCTTTCCTCCTAAGTTTATAACTTATGTTGATGTGACCAAATTCACCTCAAGTTATAACCACAAATGATGCATAAACATTTATGTAAAAGAAAAAAATGATATTTTCTTTCTGTTGAAAAATATCACCCTTTACATACATAAAAGAATTTCAAAGGAAGAGTGAAATTATACTTAGGGAACTTAAATAATGATGACAAAGGTAGAGAAAAACCCTAAAAGACAGCCAAAAGTTTACATTTTGACAGAAGTTTAGATTAGTTATTTTAAATGTCATTCTATAGAATGTCACCAAGAATGAGTAAACAAGTTAATTAGTCTGGTTTTCTTTGTTTCTTCTTTTGCTAAATCCAGGCAAACAAAATGTGATTTCAAAAGCAGAAATCAAGAAAAAAAGCTGTTTATACTCCCTAATTCCAAGTTTCCTGATTTGATGTCTTTCAGTGTTTCGATGCTTCTGGTAACATGTTCATTCAAATATAAATGCGATCAGCATCAAAGGCTTAACATTCAGATTAACCACTTTTTGGCATCTCACCTCTTTTTAGTTTGAACTTGGAATCTCCTCCATGTGCAGACCACTAATGAGAAAATCCTTGCTTATGAATTCAGTTCAGAATGGGAGCAGTTTTCCCCCTTTCTCCTTTTGCATAATGTCTGCTTTGAAGTCAGGCAGTCCAAGAAAGTGATTGATCTCACCCAAGTTCATAACTTTTTCAAAATACTGCCGATATCATTAAATTTTAATTAACCCTTTGAGCTCCTTCTATGATGTAAAGATGAGGGAACATCAAAGGCTCATGTGTTGGAACAGCAGTGGCATCTTTTATGCTCACATAGCTTTTAAGAAGATATCTAAGATGCATATATTTCAGTGGGGTCTTCAGCTTATTATTTCTATGTGTGTGTGTGTGTGTGTGTGTGTATGACATTGTTAATGCTGTTGCAGGTATAGAGCTAAAATCTATTGTTAGTCTTTCAAAGCTGGTTATTTAAGCATTGCTATGTTAAGGGCTTAGAAGTGGTATAGCCGTCCACCTCTTCTACATAAAGCATTGTAATCAAGGAGTCTGTTTAAAATGTCACTGGATTTGTGGCTTCCTGTGTTGTTGTCCTTCACCAGCTCTCATTCATAATTAATCTTTATTTCCATCTTATGACTTAATGTGTAATATTTTGTATGTGGTCTTGGAAAGTGAAACGGCAACATTTAAATCTGCCGGATGGAGAAACTAAGGTAGAAAGGGGAAATGTGTTCTGCTAGAGGTTATGGGATTTGAGGCTGCATGTATAATATGGAAAATAGCTTTCCCTAAAGGAGTTGGTGAATATTTATTGCGTGTACAGATCGTGCCAGGCATTGTTTAAGGGTGTAGTCATTGCCCTCATTAAATGTATATTCTAGTGGAGCAGAATCTGCAAATGCAGGCATTCATGTTCTATGTCTCTTAGTATTGCCAACAATCAGTGTCAAATTTTATGTTATGTGTATTTTACCACAACTTTAAAAAAGGATTTCTGAATGTGTTTTGAATGCCTCCTCGCCCACTGATCCTATTGGGCTACCAGCAATGTTAGCAAGCGCAGGAGAACCCAGGATCCTAACACTGTGCACGTAGCATTTGGTAGACATTGTCTCATGTGATCATTAGGAGTTGAGAAACTTGTCTAGATAGATACAGGTAACTCATTCACTTGTGCTTTGGTTTTTCCACACTCCTGTCTACTTTCTATTTCTTGATAAACTTTAAATGAGGTATCATACATAAATGTGTTTTTAAATATTACTGTCTCCAAAGTATTAATATTAAGCCAACTAGTTTTAAACTTGCTATTTAGGTGCAGGAAAATTTGACTAGAACATATTTCTTTTCTTCTGGTGGCTTTTTTCTTCTGTTGTTTCTCTTTTAATGTGAATATCCACTACCACAGTTTTCCCTCTAAAGATCTATCAGAGGGAGAAGAAGTGATAAAATTATTGATTGCTTCACTTCTTCAGAAGTAATGATAAGCTCATTTCCAAAGCCCAAATACACATGTGCCCCTCTAGGGTCACGTTAATCAAGGCATTATCACAGATGATGCACGTCTTCCAAAATGAGATTTTGTGACCTACTGAAATGAACATTATCTGGGCTTGCATTTGGGGTGTCTGACTTAGTGTGCTTCATGTTTATAAGATTTAAATTAAACTTACATATATGATTAGGGGAAAATTTAACAATTTTACCAATAATTAAAAAAAGAGTTGATATTTTTTTCTTACATAGAGTTTGAGCCAATTGTAGTGAAGATAATTCAAATACCAGACTTTTAAATGCCTTAATGAATCTAGGATTCCTGAAAAAGACAAATTCATTCTGTAAAGATAAAGTAGTATTCTAAACAATATAATTGTTTTGGGGGGCTCAAAATATAGAGTCATCTATATGACAGATGCCTCCAATACAAACAATGTATTCTGACTACCTTAGGCAGTGTCCATTTTTCCTATATTTGAAGAGAACACTGGATAAATTAATTTGAGAAGTATATATGTTATAGAAATTAACAATAATGAAGGAAAAATAAAATTTAAATTTGAGTTGGTAACAATTCATAGAAAGGCTTAAGTTTTTCTTACATTTCATAGTGTTGAAAAACAGCCAACTGCTAAGTCACAGTGCCATTCAATGTTTCATATTCTTTTTAAGTATTAGCTGCATTTTTTCAATTTGTTAATTATGTAAAGATTCTTATACATTTGTTCACCATAGGATATAAGAAGAGTTATCATGGAGAATAAGTCCAGGATCCTTGAAAATGATATTCTAAAAACCATCAATAAGAAACTTGTGAAAAATAAAAGCAAAATAAATTAGGCTTAGAACGGCAAAAGGTTGAAAGTTATACTTCTACAAAAGTTTTTTTCAAAACTAAATTTTATATAGATGTATGAGATGGAAATAATTTGGGGGCATACGTGCAAAATGAGCTTAAAATAGGTTCATATAGATATGGTGAACATATGGTGATCTACGATGCAGTGGCAAATGGGACTCACTAAATAATATGCCCGTTCCTCCTCTTCTCTCCAACTTCTCTGTCGAATGAAAGCCAGAAGAAATTATGATTAAAGTTATTCTAAGGAAATACAAAATTCTGACTTGTGGATTATAAGCCCCTATTTCTTCTCTGCTTTCCGACTTCTCAAAATCTCTGTTGCCACCCAAGGGCAAGATGACGTCGTTATTTGTACCTCGGGATGACCTCCTAACTGGAGGAGCTGTGCCAGCAATCACAATGACTATCTCTAACAGGAGTCGGGGATGGGTGCAACTTTTTAACTAGTGATTGCCTTCCAGTGCCTACTTTCCCCAAAACAAACTCCTCTGATTTTAATCGTCATCACTATCACCATACTGTCATTTAATTTTTACTTTTACTGCTAAGTAATACATTTTTGGAAAATGCACAAGGCTATAGATACATCTCATTTACTGTCAGAATGACTCTGTGATATAGATCATATTATCCTCCTTTCTATAGATAAAGAAACTGAGGTTCTAAGCAGTTAAACATCTGCTTAAGGAATAACAATCAATAAATAGTGAAGTTGAAATTTTTGTCAAAGTTTCACCTGTCTCTAATTCCTTAGTTCTTTTTACTATGTTCTATGGAATTTGGCATTGTATTTAGCCAGCTTTCTTAATATTACATAAATAGGTCAAGTTTGTTTTTCTTCCTGTCTTTGCCTTTTGATTTGTTGTTCTTCCCACCTAAAACACTCCATTCTCACTGCTGTTCATTCTTTAAGACATGACATGCGTCCTAAGTAATGGAAACTCTCTAGTTTTGTCTACTCAGCTGCCTTAACATTCCTTTCCCAAACATACTCCTCTGTCCCTGTGATTCAAGTGGGCCTGCTTGGTACAACCCCCAGATCCGGCAGAAGCCCTCAAAAATGCTTCTTCCCTCTCAACAGATTGTTTCAGAGATGTGCATGTGACTCAAACTGAATCAATTAGGTCCTCTTCAAGATGTTGGCATCATCAGAAAGACTTTTTCCTTCTAGGAGGGTAGCTAAACTTACAGCCAGCATTCTTGCCTTCCAGAACATACCTCCTGAGAATACATTAACTCAGGTGCAAGAATAGGCATGAAAAAAAAAAGAAATCTGTTAGATAAGATTGAGACCCTGGATCCAGATGTGCCTGAGATAATCTAATTTTTCCAGTTACATAGGGCAGATGAAACCACCACCCCATATATTTTGTATAAATTTGTACTGCATCTGAAACTTCCATTGATTCTGACCAATACTCTTATTGGTCTACTAAACCTTTTATTACTATATTGGTTATTATTATTGTATTATTTCCCTGAATGACTACAACATTTCTCTGTACTGCAAAAATAGACCTTAACTGTGTTCTGAAAAGAGTCATTTTGGCTTTATTTGTATCAATCCACAATCCCAGTAGACTGTAACTTCTAAGACAGCACAGGCCAGGCCTTATTCTTCCTCAATCTCACTTATGCTACTAAGTATATAGTAAATCTGCTCCAATACATTTAATTCAATAATATAAAACACCAGTCTAAGCACTGTAACAGATATTGAGATTAATAAGATCTTGGACCTACTTCTGAAACACAATCATTTAGTGAGATGGAAGAGAGACAGGAGGTAGGGATTGCATAAAGCAGGTTACTTTAATACAGGCTAGAGTAAGAGCAGGGGGAAAAAGTTCATATTTAGTGAGTACTTGTTATGTGCAAAGCACACTGAGCTAAGTGCCTGACACATGTTATCTCATGGAATCCTCAAAATCACACTACAAAAAATTTTACACATTTTATTATTGAGGAAACTGAGAATCAACAGAGGTTATTATCTTGACCACGTTTGCAATCCAGATGGTGTGTGTTGAACAAGTGCCACTTTTGGGAGGGAAATCTGGGTAAGACTGAGCAACATATTACTTAGGTTCTTTTCAAACAGCACAGCTGGTGGCTGGTGAGTGAATCATACTTAGAGTCAAGGAGGGAATGCAGTGTAGACAAAGTGGTTTCCAGTGCAATGATGTCTGAGGAGTAAGATGGAGCCAAAAATGGAGAAAGATTGTGGATTCAGAATGAAGTGGTACAATACATGGGAAAATGTCAGCACAAGCAAGTCAGACCTGAAGCTGTGAATAGGTTGCAGGTGTTGAGCTAACTTGTCCTGACTGTGGGACTCAGGGATAGTCTTGAAGGCTTAAAATAATCTTGAAGGTCTGGACACCCAGACACACATTAATAGTTAATAAGGGGGAGTAGGGAATTTGCCACAGCCTGCCTCTAGAATTCTCATTCTTTTCCACTCACCCAGGTGCCTTAAGTGTCAAAGAAAATTTCTGAGTGCTATGGGAGCTCTAAGGAAAGAGAGATATAGTTAGAGATTTAGAAGGAGGCAGCTTTAGAAATAAATGTCAAGGGATGCCTCAGATTTTAACAGAGGGTCATAGAAGGAGGACCATTTGTGGCAGGAAAAAACAGTAAGAATTTAAGTATAAGAAATGCGCTAATTAAGTGATGGATGAGAAAGGGATGTGAGAGTTAGTTCAAGAAAACATTCCAGGGAAGAAAAATGGGGCCCATCTTCAAAAAGCTTATGATCTTGCAGTTTGCTCTTATCCAGAACAACATCTATGGCTCAGGAGTCTTGATCTGAAAAATTATGATTTTTAAAAATCATCAGTTTTGCTTTTTTCCAAATCATAAAGGATTGTTTAACTAGATTGTGATATAAGCATATAATTAAATATCTTCAGTTTCGAAGCTGCCTTTGAGAGTTCTTCCTTACTTGCAAAATCTAGCATATTAGTGATAAAAAAGTAAGAAAAAATTATGAATTAAAAATTTGAACTGAGTTGGGATTTGAAATAAAATCATATGGGCTGAAATCCACATTAAATCTGTAGGCACAGGGAAGTTATTTTCATTTTACCTCCTGTATCTATATCTTTGCAAGATAGTCATGAAAATCAAATATGAGAAGGCACACTCAATTGTTTAGCAGAGTGTCTGTTATATAATAAGGACCTAATAATCATAAGCTATTATTATTTCTAAATTAATTATGGTTTAGAAAAATAAAGTGATCTACCTTCTTTGAATTAGGGAAATTTATACTTCAAGAACTGAAAATGTAGTATATTAAAAGACTTTATAACCCTGGTATTAAAAAAAGAGGCTATATCCTATAAATGAGAAACTTACACCCAAAAATATATCAGTGATTTCCCCAGATCAATCTATTTTGTTTTGGTTTCACCATTATATAACATGAATCATCATCTCTCCAGCCTCCAATGTTAACTGAGTTTTCCTGTCAGCTGCAGAGCCAATCCCAAATTTTTATTTATATATTTATCATTTATAGCAATACTTCACTTAGGTCCCAGCTTCTATATTAGTTACCTTTAAGTAAGTTTATGTTGAGGCAGCAAATGCCTCCAAATTATCAGTTAGCTTAAAACCACAGCAGTTGATTTCTTGCTTATGACATATGTTAAAGATCTGCTATGGCTCGTCTACGTGTGTCTTGTTTATTCCAGGACTCATGCAGACAAAGCATCCCCTAGCTGAGATATGCTGGCCTTGTGACAGAGGGAAAGACAGAGGGAAAAATCTTTGTCAAAACATACAAGGGCTTTTAACGCTTCTGGTAAAGAAATGGTAATATGTTCAGGTCATATTTCCTTAGGCAAAACAAGTGACATGGCCAGCCTTAATGGTGATGGCCTGGAGAAGTATAAATTTCCACCAGTTTAGTAAATGACAGTCATAATACTAAGTTTACCAACAAGACCTGGGAATGGGTACTTACGGTAGGCAGAATTCTAAGATGGTATGCCAGATTCCCCAGCCCCTGTGTATAACCCTAAAGGATACAAATAGGATTAACTTTACTTTCATGATTAGGTTGTGCTATATGGCACAGTTGATTAGAAGACAGTAAGATTATCCAACCAAGTAGGCATGACATAATCATATAATCCTTTTAAATCTGGGTCTAGAGGTCAGAGAGAGAAGAAGTAAAAAATTGGAAACACAAAGGGAATTTAATGGGAGAAGTCCTTAGTTGTTGGTTTGGAGATGATGAAGGCCACAGGCAAGAAGTGTAGGTGGTCCCTAGACTCTGTGAGAGACCACTGGATAACAGCCAGCAAGGAAATGGGGATCTCAGTTGTATAACCACAGGAAATTCAAACCTCATTCCTATAACCACAAGTAACTAAATTTGGCCAAGTGCACCGTGAAGCAGATTCTTTCTCAGAACCTGAACAAAGGAATGCAGCCTCTCTGACAACTTAATTTCAGTCTTGTAATACCTTGAACATAGAGCCCAGTCACTCTAGACCCAGAATTCTGACCTCTAAAACTGTGAGCTAATAAATGGTTGTAGTTTTTAAGCCACTCCATTAATGGGAATTTGTTATGCCCAGTAGAAAACTAATAAACACTATATAAGATATCCAAGTAATAAAAACACTTGTACCCCCTTAATATTTTGAAATAAAAAATAAAAGAAAACTAAATCCATATTACTCTGCTACTTACTAGCTCTGTGACTTCAAGCCAATATTATGGATTCTTTAAGCCTCAGTTTTCTCTTATTTACAAAAAAAAAAAATATCTACTCCATACATTCTATATTGTTGTGATAATCAAATAAGGTAGAATATGCAAAATTGATCGTCAAAAAAGTGCTACAAACATGTAATGGATTGACATTCTATTATATAACATAGTTTAGTCATTTATATTTATGAAGCAATGAAGTATAGCAATCATTTATTTTCCTATAATGTCTCACCAAATTCAGATAAAGTTACAGAGAAAGGGAAAGTAAATAAGCATTAAAAGTAGGCAGACAAGGGTTTAATTTCAACTCTGACAGTGGAAAATCTACAGGAATTTTAGTAATATACTTAATTTCACTGAGTCTCAGCTTAAGTATAAAAGATATTTAATATTCAAGAAAGTTTTGTTATTGAGGATTAGAGATAATATATATACATCATTGTTCCCAGTGCAGGCCCATACAATGCACATAATATTCATAGCATTTATAGTAATAAGTTAATTACCACTTTCCATAAAATGTCAAAAATATCTACAGCATAGCTCTATGTCCATTCCCTTTCTGTCCTGTCCTGAACCAGTTCAAATTATCTATTGAAGTATAAGCTCAAAATGAAATCTAGCAGACTATCATACTGGGCATATTGGCTTCAGGCTTAATCTGGATGGAAACATTCCCCACTCATATCCTCAGCTTTCAATTACGGGTTTTACATTAAAGTTCAGTGAGCATCACAGATAAGCTCTCTTGATTAAGATCATTAAAGAATTCTTTATCTTTTTTAGTACAGTGGCATCTTGCCTACAGATTTATTAGACTGTCTTTTTTTTTTTTTTTTTTTTTTTTTGGTACATTGCCTGTTTGAGGGAGAAAATATTCCACCACTACATACGGGTAGGATAAAGATTGAGCACAATTGCCAATTTCACATAAGGAGTCTGATGTGTTCCTATTACCAAAGGGAATCTGTAGAGTCTGATATCCAGGAATAGAGAACTGATATCCAGTTCCTTCAGAAAATCCTGAAATCCAGCCTCATGAACTGAGTCAGGCCAGGTGATGGTATCTTGTTTTACATGTGGAGGCACCAGAAATGTGGGTGCTTTTTTTAGTGTCTTGTAATTAGGTTGTCGTTTGATCTCCAGGATGTGCATTCTTCCTATTGAGCCACAAGATTCATAATGCTCTTCTCTAAAGTAGGTCTCTCCCACTCACAGTCTCCTGATGGATAATACGAATCTTTATTCTCTTCATATGTGTTTACAAAGTAGATACTTTACCAGTGAATCAAATATTTATTGAACACCTACAGGGGGTGAAGGATGTTGCCAGGCACTAAAAAGAAACTGAGACATCCAAGATACAATTCTTGTCATTATGGAAATGGCAATTTGTTTGAGCCACAAAATATATTAATGAAATTATAACTAACATTATCAGGAAATATATAAATGTCTAAATGTGTTCCTTGGGCCACAGGAATCAAAATCAACTGGTGATTGTCATAAACAGTACATTTTGAGAATTACTTTAATATGTGGTAAAAATCAATTATGTGATAGCAAAAAAGAATGCTATACAGAACCAAAAACAGGACCTTAATATGAAGAATTACTCAATAAGAGATGAAAAAATGAGTGAATGAATATATGCAGCAGAGATTTGAAAAAATATCAAAATTAGCAGAGGTGATCAGGGAAGGTAGTGATGGAAATATGAATAAGCAATTAGCTAGATTCATGACTAGCAGAGGAAATGGAATAGAAATTCTATGACATTGAAAATAATGTTATTAGAGATGGGCATTTTTTATCTCTTTTTATTGCCAAAATTATGGTCGAAGTGGAGAGCCTGAAAGCATAGAACATTTTTTTAAGGATTCATGGGCATAATCTTTCTTTTTCTGAGGACACATTAGAAGAAAACAGTGAAGCCTAAATGATGACAGGCAGTCAAATTAAAATATATTTTTAAAAACCAAATGAAAAGAAACATGTTGTGTTACATGGTATTCAAGTTAACAATGTAGTTATTTCCCTGGGATGAAAGGCAAATATATGTAATTGTCATCAAGATAATTTCTTTAACACTGATATATCAGGAATCCATTATTAAAAGTAGACATTTCTAACAAGACCCTTTCCCTCCAACCTCAGATTTTCTTTTAAAAGAAAAGTTTTCAGCAAACACTTTTACCTGAAACAATAGCAGCTGAACATTTCCTTGAAAAACACATTGAAATTAAGAACGTGTAAACTTGTTTTTTGTTTGTTTTTTGTTTCATATGTTTACATTTTACATTTTGCCAAAACAGAATGGTACATTATGAAAAAAAAATATTAGAAGTTCTCATGCACCACTGTGCTGAAAAATCACATTATTTGTGAGCATGTGATGCCTGCATTTTATTTTTATATGTGCATTATATCTTGATGTAAAAATAATGCATACACATAAAATATAATAAATTTAGGTAAAAATAATCTTGATTTCACAAGAATCCCATGACCCAGAGGTAATTACTGTTAATCATTATTTTGTATATCAACATCTTTATATATATTCATTAAATAAAAGTGGGATATTCAACCACTCGCTTTTTTCCCCCAAATTTGCTAATACATATTGGATATTTTCCAAAAATATTTTTGTCCTTCAGCAAGAACAGAGACTTGGAAAAGGGTATGAAGCGAGAAGACTCATTACTCTATTATGAATTACACCTAAATCAGATTGGCTGGAAAACAAATGGCTAGTTCGCATTCGACTGCTGTTATGCATCCCAATGATAGCTGGCTGCATTGTAGTAAATTTAATACTGCCTCTGTGAAAACTGTGTACAACCCTAAATAGTCAATTCTAAATCTTGTTAATAGTGTTATTAGTTGCATATTGTAAGCGTCAGTTCAATTATTAAGAAATATTAATAGGCTTACTAAAATGATCATACTATTAAAATGATCCCGTGCCATTATTGTAACAGAAGACCAGCCAACACCTTATGCTGGAGTTTCCTTGTAAGAAAATTGTTTAGAGACTTATATCACCATTACCTTACTCTTCTGAAAGAAATTTTCCATGTGAAACCCATTTTCCTCACATATTGATACAGTCTGTCACTGTGGTATGGTGTAGTCATTAAAGGTAAGCTTATTTTAAAATATTGTTGAAACTAAAAGCATTTTATGTGCTCCATGCATTGTTGAAAGAATTAAATAAAGAAGAAAAACTAAAATTAATACCTTTCTTTATGGTTTACAATGTGTTTTCATGTGAGTTTCTCTTTTAATGAAGAGTATTTAGAAACACAAGAGATAGATGTCAGCATTCCTCCTGGACATTTCAAGAATCACTATCTTGATTCATTTGCCAAACTTTTATTGAGCACTTATAAGGTTCTAGACCCTATGATACAAAGATTAATCCAATGGCTCTTAAGCTTGGCCATACATTAGAATCACCTGGAGAGGTTTAAAAAAAAAAACCAAAAAAGTGAATCCCAAGGCCAAGGCCACAGCACAAATCAATTATATTAAACTCTCTGTGGTCAGAATCTCAGCATTAACAGTTTATTCAAATTTTCCAGGCAATTCTATCATGTAGCCAAGGTTAAGAATCAGTAATTTTCAACAGAAAAGCTTAATATAAAGACAATTTAATCATCAGTTAAATGATATATTCAAACATAGAAATTTAGATTGGAATAATTAGAAATACAGAGCAAAATGCATTTTTATTACATTTATAGTGTAGGATTATATTTTACTTCCTAAAATCTATAAAATTCTGTTTGCATTGCTCTTAATATCTAGAAAAATAATGGATGAGGTAGATAGCTGGATAGAAACATAACCCCAATATTGACAGACTACCTTCAGATCTGCCCACTATTTTGTACATAAAAACAAAAAAGTTATCTAAATACAAAAATCCATGAAGGGTATAGATCTTCACTGTATGATTCCTTAAAAGGTCAGCTTAGAGACTAATACTACTATCACAGAGAACCGATACTCATTCTCTTTCCCTAAATCTTCCCAAATAGCTTCCCAAAGAGCTTTTCCTCTTCCTGAAGAATGGTCTCACCACCATGCCACTAACCTCAGCTACTTCTGAGCCATGCTACATCCCCATATTAGCTTCATGAAGCCACCATCATCACATTGCTCCAGAAATCTAGTTATTTTCTTGCCCTTACTTTTTTTGTTGTTCGATAAAAATTGATTCCTTTGTGACTTTGGTAAATTAAATGCTGCACCTTGGGTGTTACTGATTGACGGTAAGACATAGAGAAGATAGCTTGATAATGGCAGCTAGAAATATCTGTAGGAAAGGGTGAGAAGGAAAGGAAGAAGGAGGGAATAAAGAAATGCAGGGAGGGGAAGATAGATAAACTAAAACATAGTCTGTGTCTGCTCTAAACCAACAATTGCTTTCCTTCAAATCAGAATAAAACCCATCCTCTGTCACTGCCCTCAGAACTGCACAGATGTGGCTCTGCCCACATCTCCTACTCTGCGTCCCTTTCCTACTTCTACTTTAGTCCCCTGGCCTCTTTTCTTGAACATTCCAAGCTCATTATTGCCTTAAAGGCTTTTCATTTACTATTCCCTCTGTCTAGACCAGTGCTTGCCCACATTTGGCAATATCTGCAGAAATTTTTGATTGTCACAGCTAGGAAGATGTTACTGGAATATATGGTATGTAGGGGCCAGGAAGGCTAGTAAACATCCTATAATGCCTATGACAGCCCCACACAACAAGGAATTATCTGTCCTCAAATGTCAGTATTACTCAGGGTGAGAAATTCTAGTCTAGACATCTTATCCCAGATCCTTTCTGCTTCTATTCTCCTCTTTTTTTCATGGATCTCCTTAAATGTCACCTGTATAAGGAGGTATTTCTAGATTACCTCACCTAAAATAGTAGCCCCTAATCACACTCCCTCTAGCTTGTTACACTGCTTTGTTTGTTTTATGGCACTTATCAATTTAATGTTATTGATGTTAAAATAGATGCATGAGACAAATAAAATATGTTCACACTAAATGGTCCAGTAAGTTCCCAAATGAATCATACTTGTAATAATGTTAAAATGCAAGGAAAAATACTATGCATTTTAGGATTGAGAAAATACACAATTACCCAGACTTTACAAAGAAATTTGAGGCTTCAAGTGGTTAAGGAACTTGCCCAAGACCACATAGCTTTTAAGTGGCAGAGCTAGACATCTGCTGGTTTGATTTTCTCTTTGAAGTTTTCTGGTGAGTTGGGTTGGGGCTGGGAATAGAATGATAAAGAAGCTGCAGGGATAGAAAGAAAAGAAAAAGAAAGGGAAGGCAATGGAAAGAGAAAGCATATATTCCAAATAAAAGTATTCTTAAATAACAATTTCCCACACTCTAGGGCATACCATTTAGCTCATCTCTAAGATGCACAAACTACTAGTATTGTTCAAGAGGTAAAATAGCAAGGTCATTTGACACAACTACACTAAAGCAATCATAATACTTAAACCGTAAAATGCTGTGCTGTAAAACACAGCCAACATTCGACCATGCAGCTAAGTATCCTCCCTGGACTAATTATTTTTCAAAGTTAGACAGAAAACCGTTATAGTTTTAGGCACTCTTGTCAACCTAGGAGTGAATAAAGCACGTTTCTGCCAACCAGAGGATGTGGTTTAAGGCGCCTGGCATTATTTGCTTTTTATTTTTAGTGGCTTGATAATGTTTTCATTATGCTACCAAGCAAGAGAACTCAGTGTAACAATATGTGGCAGCACTAAATGGAGTACCATAATGAATGGCATTTAGATACTAAACGATGAATGATATGCAAATGTGCCTTCTTATCAAAGATCCAAAAGAAGAGGACAGAGTTAAACAGTTTTCTGTACAGGATAGTTTTCTGGGTAGCAGAAAACTAAAAGGTAAGTTTGGGAAGTAGAAATTGTACCCTTTTATCTATACAACTGTAGATGTACTGAAGAATATCACAGGCAGCAATTCTGAAAGAAATCACACTATGAGTGTTAAAAGGTCACTGTATAATTTTGGGGTCTACCTAAACTAATTAATCTAAACCCACCTAATACTAATTAAAATAATTTTAAAAGAATAAGCACCCATTAGTAAGAATGACTAGGAGTTCCAGACACAATACAGAGGGTCTTTAGGCATGCTCAGGGTTTGGAAGATCCTAGCTGGTGTTGAATTTAGGCTTTGCCAGTTACTCATTGTGAGCTTGGGCTAGTAGTTCCTCAACTTCTCTGTGCCTCTGGTTTATTAACAGTAAGGTGGCAATAATAGAAATGCCAGCTTCACAAGGTTTTAGTGAGGATTCAATACATATAAGGCACTTTAGAGTAGTGATGGCACTTGATAAGCATTCATGAAATGGAAGTATGATTGCTATCGATGGCTTCAACCTACTGCTTTGAGAGCACCTGAAATGATACCAATACAGACCATAGACTTTTTGTGATCCTTGTCTGTGAATTTTCTTTTGTTTTCTTTCCTTAAAGTCGTTAAATAGTACATGTAAACTGTTTAAACTAGTATACTTTGCAAAATTAACCCCAAATAACAAATTCCTTCATTCTTCCACAATAGAACATCATTCTTCTTTAGACTTTGTTATATATTTGGGTTGAGAACAGGATTCTTTCTTTATAAATTGTTTTTTCCCCCATATGCACTCAGTCCTCCTCCTCCCCTGCCAATATACAAAAGAAAGATCTCAAAAATATACAACAGCTTTTTCTTTTCCTCTGTCAGACGTAAGTTTTGAAGACTTCACAATTTATTGGTGGTCAGGTGGGAAAAGACAGTTTTCTAAAATGCAAACGTTTCTAAAAAGACCAGTGTCTCCTCTGGCAGCAACAGCTTCAAATGATCTGCCTACTGAGAGCATCTCAGTTTGATACATTCCATTTCATAAAAGCTGATTCAGGCTTTAGACTCCTACAGGGTCTTCATAAAGTAGGTATAAAATAATAAAAAAATAAGGCTAAAGCTTAAAGATTTAATCTAAAGAACATTTATTTCTGATCTTACCTCTCTCATTTTGGAAGAAACATGTTGACTTTTTTCTTCTAAAATATGTTTTGTTTACTTCGTGAAATTTTCTTCAGGTAGGATCCAAAGAAGCAAGGGATTGTGCTTAGTTGGTATTTATAATTATACATCTGCTTAAGCAATAAGACATTGAGAACTGAACTCTCAGAGAAAGGGTCAGGTGTTTTATTTCTCTAGACCCACAGATGGCCTTTGGGGCCATAATTTTTTTCTCAAATGCTGTCTGACTCTGTTAGCTATTACAATAGTGCTGCTCTGCAGTAATGAAGCTGCCTGTCTTCACTCGGAGAACACAAATGGCCTTTATGTATACCATGTATCTATGAGGCAAGTTAAGTGCAAAGTTTTGAAAATGGTCATAATCAGACATGGAATGTATTAAATTCAGTAGTTAGGTTTGGTAATTTCTAAACTTGAATGGATTGAGCAAGGACATTGTACCTTTTTCTCCTTCCTGGGAGGGGAGGCATAAGAATTCAGTCACTCACAATATTATACCAACCAGAGAAGTTTACTTTAGCAGGACACAACCAGGAAGGCAAGACTTTCACAGTGGTCTTAGGCTGTTCCCCATGCACAAATTTACATTAGTAAATTAGTAAATTTCTTCCACTTGGTCAGGATTTCAGAATTAGAATTGCATGATTTTGGATTAAGCAATGACCTCTCCTAGTCTCAAATAAAATACTAGCTATGGCTTCCCTTTTGTATTTACACCTACTGGTTTTTTAAGGTCATCACTCCTGTTTTTAACTCTACACAAGTTTCTAATTTATCTATAGTAAAGTATATCTACTTTCTCTCTTCCAGTCTTCCTTACTTCAGTTTTATAAATAAATCTGCACATATTTTCTTATGGGTTTATGATTTCTTGTTTCCATATTTAAAACTAGTATGCCTAAGATTATTTCCATGCAATAAGTAACCTAGGGATCCAGATTAATTATATTCCAAATATTTAGCATTTAAGGTAATAGCAATTGTTTTTTAAAAAAAATCCAAAATTTCCATCAATTTGAAACGATATGCTTACTGTTTGGTAAACACTCATATATTTAGTTCTGATGTCTTTATTTCTATACTGTTAAATTGGTTCCCTTCTGTTTTTTGTTTTATTTTTACCTTCTCTAGTAACCAACCTGCTGTCTTGAGTTGTATTACATCCTCTTAAAGCATTTTAATTCCTAGCAGTTTTACATCCTTTACCTGCCACTTACATTTCTTTCTTTCTTTTTTTTTTTATTTAAACAAAATTTTCTGGATAACTGTAATTCCTGTTTTTTGTTCTTTTTTACTTAAAATGCATTCTTACAAAATTACAGCTAAATATGAGGAATAAGTTGTAGTGTTCTTTGTGTTATAGTTAACAATAATTTATGGCATATATTCAAATAGCTAGACTACAGGATCTTGAATGTTCTCAACACAGGGAAATGGTAAATGAGGTGATAGATATGCTAATTACACTGATTTGATCATTACACATTGTATACATGTATTGAAATATCACACTGTACCCCATAAATATGTATGATTATGTATCAATTAAAAATAATAATTAAGAATGCATTCTGATATCATTTTGTTATGTTCCCACAAATTCTGGTTGATATTTTAATTAGGATATTCATTGAATATAAAAACTTTTGTAGACAGATGTTAAATCTGTGCAATATTAAACCTTTATGTCATTATGTTTTCTGTTTATTTGTCTTGTCCTTTGGTAGAATTTTAACATTTCTTTCACATGATCAATATATTATTGTATACTTTTTTGAAAATGTAATTATATGGAATAATTCTGTAGAACTTAGTAAAAAATCTGTAAACATTTATGAGAATATCCTTTGAATCTGCTATTTCACAGCTACGAATTTACCTTATAGAAATATTGTCCAAAATACATACAGTTATTGGTACAATTATGTTGACTGAAGCATTGTTTATAATATTAAAAATTGGAGGTAATTTAAATGTATATCAGTAAGGGGCTAACACAATGTGGTCCATAATTTGATATAATCAAATGCTTGCTTCTATGAAAAATATTAAAGTAGATGTCTATACACTTATGTGGAAAGCTTTCCAAGTCACGTTATTAAATAAAAAAGTATAAAGTGCAGAACAATGTGTTTAGTAGGTTAACATCTGTATAGATTTTTGTGTAATCTTTTTATTTCAATAAAAATTAAGGGGGTACGAATGTTTTTGTTACATGTATACCTTGTATAATGCTTAAATCAAGGCTTTTAGTGTGCCCATCACCAGAATAATGTTCATTGTACCTGATAGGCAAGTTTTTAAACATAAAATTACACTGCAATATTCATAATAATTTTTTTAGAAGGATATACAATTATTTTAGTCAATAATATATAATAATGATTTATTTCATAAGCATTCAGTGGATTTCAGATATTGTTCTAAGTGCTTTCCATGTAATAACTCATGTAATGCTCATTAGTGTCCTATGTGTTAGCTCATATTCCTACCCCCAGCTCATAGATAAGGAAGCTAGGTTTGTGAGGTGGTGAGTAAGTTGTTCTAGAACATGTGCAGGTAATAAGCAAAAAAGCTAAGATTCAAATCCAGGAAGACCAGCTTCAGAATCAATATTGTGAACTGATGTATGCACTTCCTTTTAGAAGTGCTCTTTAGAAGTAAGACCTAAGAAATGGGGTAAGGATCACTTTATTTTGCCTTTGTAGCTTTTTGTTCTAGTATCTACCTTGTGACTGTAGTACTTTTTTGTTTAACATTAAGCTCACATGTTTTATCTTAGTGATGGTCTTTTAATTTTTATGTATATTTTTTGAATTCATACAAAACCTCTTAAATGCAATGTTAACAAATTTAAGAGTAGAAGAATAATGCAGGTGCCCATCTGATGGGTAATATCTTAGAGAAAATACATCTTCCTTCACATGAGGACAATACTGGTAGTAAAAGTGATAAAAAGAAGAAGATTGCACCGAAGGGTGGTTGGGTGTTAAGATGCAGTCTTTTGGAGACTGACCATGCCCACAAGCCTTTGAGTTGAATATATTTTACTCTACCTTTGAATTGATAAAAGGTATAGCAACACATTACAAAGCGGTAAGATATATAAAATATTTAAATCAATATGAACAGAAGTACTTGACCACTGAACAGAATTACTGTCTGTAGCATGATTCATAACATTGTTACTACTTTTAATTCATGATTCTCTCCATATAAGAGAAGTGGTCATGTAGTAACATTATAGAATTACGTGTAAGGCATGATGGAAATATGACATGGTGGAATAGCTACATCTTTGCATTGAAATAATTTTTACGAGTTACATAGAATTTAATAATTTCTGGCTGGTGTGAAATAATACTGTAATTGGGACCAATCCAGGCAGAAACAGTACCAATGGCATGGATTCACTTCCAAAGAAGCAGTACTTTCTTCTGCAAATTGTTTATGTGTTATTTATTTTCTCAAAGAACATTTAGATTGGATGTCCTTCAAGAGATAGGTATGTGTGCATGTGTGTGTGAGTGTGTGTGTGTGTGCAGCTGTGTATATAACTAGGAGGTAATGTATGTAACAGTATTTGAAATAACTAGGCTGTTACTACAAATTGTAGGCTAAGATCGCAAATCTGAGGAAGATAAGTGTCAAGACTCCACAGCCTACCTCTAAATATAGGTTCTAGATAACTTAAACTTCCTGAGAGGTAGATGGTGATGTAGTGAATGTGGGTAAAAGATAGAAGAGTAATAACTCCTAGAGAAAGTTGGGAAAGTAGGAATATAAATGAGCAGCCCGTGACAAACTCACTTCCTTTCTGTGAATTCTCAAGACACTGGTCAAACCCAGGTTAAGGGAAAGTGGATGTGAAATTGATCTTTGGACTGGATTTTTTACAATCTAAACATTAGAACATCCTAGAACTGAAAATGGCTGTAAACTTTAAGTTGTTGCAAAAAGTAGGAAAGGGAAATGTGATTTTTAATTTTATTTTTCAACTTGGCTAGGCTATGGTGCTCAGACATGTCATCTAACATAATTCTGAATGTTTTTAGAGGGTGTTTTTAGATGAAATTAACATTTGAATTGGTGGACTTTGAGTAAAGCAGATTGCCCTCCATAACGTGGGTGGGCCTCCTCCAATTAGTTGAAGGCCTGAACGGAATAAAAAGACTGACCTTCCCCCAGCTGTAACTTTGTTCTTCTCTGGGTCTCCAGTGCACCAGCCCACCAGCCCACACTGCAGACTCTGGACTTGCTAGCCTCAGTAATTGTATGAGACAATTCCTTAAAATAAATCTTTCAGTATGCATACACATCCTATTCGTTCTGTTTCTCTGTAAAACCCTAACACAGGAAAGCATGCTTGACAGCAGTGGTGGGAGAAAAAATAAAACTCTTTTCTGCTTGTACCTTAAGAAGTCTGTCCCATTCAATAAACTGGTAACAGATTAACCTTTCCTCTTACCCTGAAGACAAGAGAAGGACTCACAGAAAACTGAAACAAATATAATGAATTGTATTTCTCATACTTCTCTTCTGGTGTGGCTCACTCTTTCCTCTCATCTGTTCACTCTCAGGAAGTCTTGCGGTTGGTTCCATCCTTTGTGTGAAAGGTTGAATTGGTCTCATCCTGTTACAGAATCTGTGTTGTATTATTACCCAGAAATCCTTTTATGTCAAAGAGAAGCAGCTAAACTGGAATACAATTGTTGACAGATGAATAGCACCTCACAAGTAAGCGAAGCTTCTCCTCTTTAGACTGAGTCTTGCAATTAACAGAGCATTTAAAGTGACATGATTATTGAATCAACTTTCAGTAGAGTTGCAATCCTCTGCACTGTACATTCCATTACCAGTTTGTACTCATTTACAATGTCATCCAAACCCTATGAAAATAAATCACCTTGGATTCCAAATGCCAAGGTCTCACATCAATGCACCTTATATTTCAATGTCTTTTGTCTAATGACATGAATACCTTAGACATGCAAATTTATAATAGTGTATATACATTTGATGATAGTCTAAAAATAGCTTGATTCTCTTCTCTTTTTTTTCTTTTAATCTTTGTTGCCTAAAGTAAAGCAAAAAGGAGTAATTAAGTATAATTGAGAGAAGTACATTTGACTATTTACTCTTTGAGGCAATGGTCATTTTTTCTATGTCCCACAGAATAATTTCTAAATCTCTTCCATGATCTGACTAGAACCTACTTTTTTGTTTTTTTTTCTTCTACTAAATATCCATCTTCTGCATGAGTGCACTATGGCTGAGAATGCTGTGTTCATCAATGTCAGGTTTCTGCTCTTGCCCTTCAGCACACTGGCACATTGCATCAACCAGCCTCTTTGCTGTTGAGTGAAATAACACTTTGCAGTTTAAGCTAATGGGAGGTGGGTGAAAGTGGGGTTAAACAACTCCCAGACAGGAACTCTCTAAATTCTTACACGATTATCCATGTACTGTTATATGTTTGCTTATAAGATAAGCTAGTTAGATGTAGGGAATACAATGGATGATCCCGAAGGTCTTGAGCAGGGACAGGTAGAGCTACTGTATAGAATGTACCCAGGTCTCTGAAGGATTGCTAGGAGAATAAATTCCATGGGGACCCATCTTAGACTGTGATGTGATAAAGAAATAAGTGCTCCTGTGGTAAGCCATTCAGATTTGAGATTTATCATAGAAACTAGCATTACTAACCATTAATAATATGAATAATATAAATTTTAGATATAGTAAGTTATTTTCGTATTTTGTTCACGTTATTCCTAATTCTAAAATGCCCTCCCCCCAAAATCCATCTCTGCCGACCACATCTTTTCTTTCTTTGATACCCAATTAAAATTTGCCTTTCTCTCTCGTACTCATGTTAAGAGTTTATTTATTCCCACAGAACATATTTGTTGTCTTATATCATTCTTTATGTCCTAGTATATTTAGTTTTATATAGTACCCAATACATTTTTATATTTTCCCTTATCAACTAGTACAATACATGGCATATGTAGATGGGTAGAGCAAAATAAGTGTCATGTGGGTCCTATTGTTCATATCTAGCCATAAATATATTAATATTTTATAACTTGCAAATATGCCATATAATCATAGTTATACATATAACTATAAAATATTTTTATTTTAGTACATTTTAAATCAAAATAATTAATGAGAACACTTGATTATTTCAAATATTTCCCTTTTTAGAGGAAAAATATGAGTAATGTCTGTTACATACTATAATAGATGTGACATACTTTACAGGTGAATCTTCAGTGAGAGGTTAAGAATTCCTCATATTTCAGAAACCATTAACATTTGAAGTTGCAGAATCCTGAGGTCAGCAGTAAGCAGACTAAATGGTACCCATGAGGAAGTCAGCACATGTCCCCAAAAGTAAATTTCTTATCCCCTTATCACAAGAAACAGCCTATTAAGTAGTTATGGTAGTAAATTTTAAATTCCCCTAAAGAAAAGGTTGACAAAATTGAATTATGAAGAAGAGCAAAGAAGATTAAATTACCAGAAGAAGAGCAAAGTCTTGGGAGTAACTTCATAGCAACCTTCAGGCCCAGGAAGTTTTATTAAGTAGGGAGTAGGAAGAATACAATAAGATAGCATTGCTGAATTTGCAAATGTTGGGGCTCTCTATGTGTAATGTCTGAAGGGTGTAAACATTGCACAAGAGGATAAAGGGAATTTGTAAAATTTGACATTAGGGAGTTTTAAGACCAGCATATCCCCCATCCTAGAATCATATGGTTATCAAGTCTTCCCTGCTCATTTCTGAGATGAGCAAATTGAATGGTAAGGAGTTTAGTTCAATAGAGTCAGGACATCACTTCAGATTTCAGAATATGAGAATATTTATAAGTCCTGCAAAACATAATCTCTTTTATGGCAACTCCTCTGATTTTCTTTTTTAATACCAAATTTGAGCATAGAATGGCTACTTTTGACATATCTCTCCACACTTAAAGGACCCTTTTGCTCAGGATGCTAAAATGAAAAAAAAGTAGACCTAAAGAAGGAAGACAACCTTTATACCCAGTCTCATGTCATTCATATATGATATTTCATTCTGTAAATATCAATAAAACTAGAGTGTAGATTAAAGCCATCAAAAAGTTTGCTCTCCTCAAGGAACTCACAGTTAGGCTATTCGTTTAGCAATGATTCATGAGATAACTTTTCTTTATTGGAAATTTGGTAATTCTCATAGTTAAATTTTATTACTACTATAAGTAAAACTAAAATATTATTGATTTATGATATCATACACATTTGTTCTCAAATTTGATAAAGGGGAAGAAGGTGATTGTGATGTGGTTGATATAGATTACAGCTGTATTCAAACAGTATACCAATTATTTTAAACTTAATTACTGTAAAAACATCTCTATTTTATGAGTGCCATTTATCCACGAGTAGATAGAGGGCACATCAGACTGAAAGGAGTCTCATGTAGCCAGCCATGTAGCTATGACCCAAAAAGGAGAGTGAGTGAGCCATGCAGGAGGTCTAGGGGAGAAGAGTTTCAGGAAAGGGGCCAGCATTGGAAACACCCTGAATTGAGGAGCAGCAAAGTGGCCAGGGGAAATTAGGAGGAAATGAAGTCAGAGAAATAATGCAGAACCTGATTATTATTTAGGTTTTATGAGCTATTATAAAGATTTTATTTCTCCTACAATGCATGGAGAAGATATTGGAGGACTTTAAAAAATGAAATAGATGAAATGACTTACACCTTACGAGGATAACTGGCTGTTGTGTTGAGAGGAGACATAGGTGGGCAAATGTAGGAGCAGAAAGACCAGTGGAAAGGCTATTAAATACTCTAAATGAAAGATGTTGTTGGATTGGAGCAGAGTGGTAAAAATGGACTTGCTGACCGGGCATATATTTTGAAGGTCAAATAAGCTTTGCTAAGGACTGGATGGGAGTTGTGAGAAAGTGGAAAGAAGAAAAACCCCAAAGCTGTTTGGCCTGAATAGCTAGAAACTTAGAGTTGTTGACTACTGAGACAGGGAAGCCAGTGGGAGGAACAGATGTAGGGAGGGAAAACCGGAAGTTGAGTTTTGGATACGGTACATTTGAAGTACCAGTTAGATTTCACTGAAATATATCAAGTGGACAGTTAGGTATGTTGCATATAATACTTAAATTCATGAAACTGGATAAGTGTACTAAGGGAATGCATGTGTAGATAGAGAAGAGATGAGGTTCAAAGTCTGATCACTGAAGGTCATGAAATTTTAGAGGCTGCGGAAGTGGAAAAGAATGAGCAAATGGACTGTCGAAGAAGCCAGTTATGGAGGAAATACAGGACTGAGTAATATCTTGGAGGGTAATATTGATGAAGTCTCCAGTACTATTTTTTTTTGCTTACATACTTTGCATCATTTCCTCTTAACAACCTAAGCCCAAACTCCCAAATCTTTCTCCTCATGTTTTTATGAAGAATTACTATTCTTATTATAGGACTTAGAAATGCAGTAATTCAAATAACCTGTCAAGTATTTGGTAACTTTTCTTTCAAATTTAGACTTCAGTAGTAATTTCATTAATTAAATCAATGAACTTCCCATGTACCTGAGTTATCACTGACTTCTTAAACTTTACTGGGGAGTTATTCCAGACACAAAAATTTCGGCAAAATCTAAACCCCACATACAAAAGAAAAGTGTACTTTTAAAAGGTTTAAAAAGGCTAAATTCTCATCAGGTTGCCCATTTCAAAGGCTAATGAATTTGGGGTAATTAAAATATTCATGCTAATGGTAGGTGTTGAGCAAATTTTAAGAACTGAAAATAAATTATCAGTCCTTGTCTTCACCCCTCTCAGTCGCAATTAGTGCAAGGTTGCCAAGTGAAAGGTAGCAAGTAAAGAGCTGTATTTCTCTATAACCTCTTCACCCAATCAATCACCTGCTTTTACTCATTTTTTTCTAGTTCACCCTTAAACCTTTTGTCTTTCCTTGGACTACCACTCTTCTGTAGGCATCATAAATCACTTCTCTCCTTGACTTGGAAATAATTTTCTAGTTGCTTACTCTGCTTGTTTTCCCTTTATTTTTGTCTGCCATAAATATAGCCATTAAGAGAATTGCACTCAGATACACTGGAATATCAATCCTGTTTATAGTTTTATCCTTTTATATTTCTCATTTCTTCTCTCTAGTTTTCTCTTTGTCGTTCTTGCTCAGACATTTTAATAACATTTTTAACCTTTCAAACAGGAAAAGTTTCGTTTTTTAAATCAACTCTGTATTTCCTTTAATTTGTATTTCAATGAAATGTTTTCATTTTTAATTCTTTTTTTTACTACTTTGCTGTTTTCTTTTTGTTATTGTTATTTTTCAGTCTCTCAAGTCATATTTTTTGAACTGTAAATGTTTCTGCTAGTATGTTATTTTGAAGCTCCAGGTTTCCTTCTATATGCTGCCTTGGCTGCATCTCAGAGAGTGCTTTTATTTACAAATTGTTCAGAATTATAGTGGTTTTTCCTATTTTAATTGAGTTATTTTAATGGGTATTTTCAAGTTTCCAAGTGGATACATTTATTTTTCACTAGTATGCCCAAGGTCATCTATTGTTAATTTCTATTTTATTGCATTGTTTTCAGATAACATAGCCTTTATGATCTCTGCTCTTTGGGGTTTCTTAAAATACTCCTTTGTGGTTTAATACACCATCCATTTGTGTGACTATTCAAGATATGCTTAAAACAAGTTAGTGTAATGGTTTTAAAAACACTTAGATAAATCTGGCTTAATAACAATAAGCCAATGCTCTATTCAAGAATAAAATATTTATTATACACCCACAATGTGCCAAACACTGTTCAAGGCAGTAAAGATATAGCAATGAGCAAAACAGATAAAGTTCCTGTTCTCATTGAGTCTAGTCAGGAAACAAACAATGAAAAATCAAGTAAACGCGTTGTATGTCAATACTTAATAATAAACTAGAGAAAAGTGGATGGAGAATACCAGGAAGGGCAGCCAGGCTGTTATAATATTTTATAAAGATCAGGCAAGGCTTCCCTGATTAAATGACATTTGATGTAGGACCTGCAAGATGCTGGGGTAGCCATGAGAATATCTAGGAAATGAGTCCTCTATGGAAGGACAAGTCCAGAGGCTTTCAGACAAGAGCATTCTTTGTGTAATCCAGGAAGAGCAAGGAGGTTGAAGTGGCTGGAAAATGTTGAGTAAGGGAGATTATGGTCATAGGAGGATTTTAGACAGACCACATAGTTGCTTGACAGCCATGGAAGCAACATCAGCTTTTACTCTGAGTGAGAAGGAAGGCCTTTGATGGGCTTTGAACATTTAAGTGCTATTATCTGATGGATTTTTCATTAGAAGAATCTTTCCATTTTGCTGGACTGAGAATAGGCTTGGAGGGTGATAGGGGGTGGGGGTTGGGTAGGGAAAAAGGAGAAGTGAGCAAGGACAATTCAACTAAAAGACCAATTAGGAAATTAGGGGAGACTTAAAGGTGGCTTAGACTGGAGTATCATGTTTAAGGTAGTGAAAAGTGGTTGAATTCAAGGTATGCTTTTAAGGTAGAGTCAGGATTTGCAAACAGAATGGATGTGCAGTGTGAGAGAAAAAGAAAACTCAAGGACGTTAAAGGTTTTGCCTGCGCAGAGGAAAGAGGAAGGAAAATCCATGGATAAAGCAGGTTTGTGTGGAAGAAATCAGAAGTTCACTCTTACACATTTTAAATTTGAGTTGCCAATAACACATGTTAGAGGGAGGTTAAGTAATACTTGGATAAAGGAATCTGTAGCTCAGGGGAGACATCTGGACTCTATAAATATTTGAGGTTTTCTGAAGAGTATGAAAATGCCATGAAGCTATATACAAGATCACCTAAGGAGAAAATGTAGAAAGGAACAGATGAGACTGATAAGTGAAAACTTTGGACACTTCTGTATTTAATTGCTGAGGTAAGGAAGACCACCAATTCAAAGAGACTGAGACACAGCGTCCTGCAAAGAAAGGGAAGGATTGTGGTATTAGGATTTCAAGGAAATCAAGGGTTTCAAGAGGCATGGAGCAGTCAGCTCTATCAAATACACTAGGTCAAGTAAAATGAGGACTGGAAGGCTCTCATTGCATTTAGCAATGTGGAGACCTTGCTAAAAGGCAACATTGACAAGGGCCAAATATGACCATGGTAGTGATGAAAGCCTGGTGGAGTGAGTTCCATAGGAAGTTGCTGTAAACCCTTAAAATGAGGCAGTGTTTAGAATTGAAAGATTTTGAAATATAGAATTGCTGGGGTATTGTCCATGAGTAAACCAAAGGGGATGAGACTTCATCCACAAGTGAAGAGAGGCATTTGAAGAAAGAAGACTATTGAATTTCAGAAGAGGCAAGGTACAGCACCTTGTATGGTTGGGGAAGCATTGCCTATCTTTGGTAAGAAATGGGCTTGCATCTTTGCAATCATGTTTCCCCTCTTTGCTGCACTCCCACCTCTTACACATAGGACAGAAAATGCCAAAGAGATTAAAATTTTATGTCTCCCTTACTTGTTTTTAAACTCACTTTGAGAATATGTGATTACCAATGCGGTACTATTTTTCTCTTGAAGAAGTCCCTCTGACTCTCAAGCCCCTCTGATTATATCAATTACACTTTTTATAATTAATATAATTTTTGGTATTAATCTTTCCATTTGTAGATTTTTATACTTCTACTTGATAGTATTGTTTTTTCTTAAATATTTGAGAATCTTCAGTTTTCTATTCATCCTTATATCTGAGAACCCTTTCTTTTATCAAAGCCATGCTCAAAGGAGAACTGCTAGAAGAGATAATTTTGGTGTTTCTAGCTGGATATGGATCCCTGATCCTCCCAAGTTCATTATTATGCAAGATCCTGACTTGCTTCTTCCACTCCAGTGCAAATCTTCACTATTTTATACTCAGGGCCACATGTGAAAACTCTGATGCTGGTAGCTATGTGATTGGTTACTTTTATGTTTGCTGAATGGTTGCCTCCCCCTTAGGATTCTCTCAATGAGCCTGGTACTCCTCAGCATTTACTTCACCTCCACACAAATCTTTTCCTTTGTGTACCTTGGGTCATAGTTGTTTCTGGTCATTTTGTGGTAAATATGACCAGTTCTGCTCTCTGTCTTTCAGAAAGTCCCCCAAATTTCTTATTCACTAATATTATATTCTTATTTTTCAATTCTGTTATTCCTTCCATTGATAAGTTATTTTCTAAATTTTTATGAGATGTGAGGTGGGGTGAATTTGGAAGAGCATTAGCAAATGTCAATATTGATTGTCACCATTTTAATTCATTTTTATGTTATTAAATTACTCAGAAACCTGTGGCAGATCTCCATATTTTATATTTCATTTGTTTAAAGATAAGGAAAAAGAAAATATGCATATATTTAAAATTTTTTAAGTTTTTATTATTAAAAAAGGAATTTCCCTTTAATCTCATACTAATCTTACTCTCTTCTCATTTTCTATGGTATAAACTCCCTTTGCAATGTTTATTATATATTTTTTCAGGTATATAAATCAATACCTTTTGATTTTGCTTTTACATAAATAAGATTGTATTCCACATACTATTTCAAAAATATTTCATTGACAACTTTTCATGTCTCTATATATCTTTGAAGGTATAATTATCTCCATTTTATATAAGGGTAATGAACTTGAAAATCACTAGCTCAAAGTTAACAGATAATTAGTAGGGATTCAGGGTAAAGAAGAGGAAAAAGGCTGTTAAAGGTGACTAAACCACAATTAATATGATAGCTAGCCTTGATTAAAGACTGATTTTGAGAGCTCACATGTGAACTTGCAAAACTTTCCTCATCTGTAAAATGGTAATAATGGTAATAACAACAATGACATCCACCTCATAAAATTGTTGTAACGTATGAAGGTATACATATAAAATACCATGATGCTTCACATACAGTAAGTGCTCCATGAATATCAGTTATTTTTTTCTTTAAGAAAAGGAAATAAGCTATTATATGGTACTAGACAATAAATAAACATTAAATGTTCCCAAGTGTCATGGTATCTGGAGTAAGAGGAATATTGCAATAAAACTCTTCAAATTCAGTGAAGGTGAAACATCCAGGATGAAGATAGAATAGTGTGTCCCTGCAATGAAATTCTCACCTCTGGATATCTTTTTTTTCCTCCTCATGAGTCTACAGGCCAAAAAATAGTTACCCAACCAGGTAAACACCATAAAAATGGAAGCCATAATGTTACCTCTAACAAAACTATTGATCTAAGACTGGAAAGACTTTATGCCCAACACACTCATCTTTACTTAAATAAAGTATGTTTGTACATAGAGGATACACAGCCTGTCTCTACAAGGGGCAAGGCTTCAGAAAAGGGGTGCAACTGTACTATTTCTAAGAATGCGAATCTTGGAGGATTGTCAATATCTTCATTAGTTATGAGCCCCAGCAAGTTCACCACTCAGCAAACTGGGCTGCCTCAGAGCACAGAATAAAGTTGAAGCAACACATTTACAACTTCATTAGTTTTACAGAGTTCTTCTAAAAAGGACTGAAACCTTAAAAAATGTACTACACTATCTTTTAGTGATATTCTCTGGGTCAACTAGAAACAACTGACTTAATTCATGAATTCAAATTCTGTTTGCAAAAATATAAATGTAATAATTAAAAACTATATGACAGTAAAAATAAATTACTGTTACTTTCAACAATGTATATAAGTCCTAGAATTATTATATTGAGTGATAAAAGTAACTTTGAAAAGATTATATAATGTGCCCTTTTATAAAGTTAAAAACAACTAAAATTAAATAATGTCATTTTTAAGGAATATACTATATTAAGAGACCCTGTGCACACACACACACTCCACCGATGATTAACATAAGATTCAGAATAATGGTTACCTCTAGTTTGAGGCATGAACACAGGATAGAAGACCTTATGAGTTCAATTGAGTTATTCTCAAGGTTCTAGCTTTCATAATAGATGTGGTTTTTTTATGTTATTAAAAATAAACAATAAATAACTAGAAGAGGATTATTTGTGTTATGAAACAAGCATTGTAATTAATCTCAATGCTAGAAAAATACATATTTTTAAAAAGAATCATAAAACTTCACAACACAGCTTGTCATTTGATTTTTCCCTCTCTCCCTCTGCAACAAGAGTCAGATGAAGCACTAAATACATTTCTACTTCTTCCAATTCCAAGATTCTCTGGCTTTTTACAAATGCCAGCAGTCACACAACTGTAGGAGAATCTTTTGATATTCACATTTATTATAATATAGCATAAAAATGCATTTTGATTCTGCTTCTTGAACTTAAAAAGCTTGTATAGTTAAAATTGCAAACCCAGGAAGCGAGGGATCATTATTTTGCATCACAAACTGCAAAGATTTTATACAAAGAAATAAATATAAGGAGTGCCTATTGTGAGGAATGGATGATGGCAGGAGACAGAGAAAAAAGGAAAGAAGATGTTAAGATGGTATGTTATGGAAAGGGCAAACAAAAGACAGCTGATTTTGTTGAAGTTTTTTTATATATAAGTGCCTATGTTTAAATGACTGAGTGACTTCTGGAAACTCGGCTCTTGGGCAGAAAAACAGATGGCCAAGATCATCCAAGTTTCACCTAATACATTTCACTTGTCTTCAAATCATTCTGAGAAATTTCCTTGCCTTGCAAAAGGGTTAGATTGGATAAAAGTAAGCTTTTTCTAATCTCATTAATATTCTTTAAAACAAACAAACAATGCTAACATTTGAAATCAGACCAAGACCAAGACCCCTTTTCAAATGCCCATGATTACAGGAGGAGGAACCTGGAATTCCAAAGATTCAACTGTGGCCGGGCGCCCCCGGTGGGGTGGCTCAGGCTTGTAATCCTAGCATTCTGGGAGGCTGAGGCGGTAGGATTGCTTGAGGTCAGGAGTTTGAGAACTGCCTGAGCAAGAGTGAGACCCTATGTCTACTAAAAAAAATAGAAAAAATCAGCCAGATGTGGTTGTGCATGCTTGTAGTCCCAGCTACCTGGGAGGCTGAGGCAGGAGGATCGCTTGAGCCCAGGAGTTAGAAGTTGCTATAGTTGCTGTGAGCTAGGCTGACACTACAGCACTCTAGCCTAGCCCTGGCAACAGAGCAAGGCTGTCTCAAAAAAAAAAAAAAAAAAAAAAAAAAACACAGCAGCAAAGATTGAATTGTGTTGGTATGGCCATTGGCCATTTGCTAGAGACCTGAGGGATGGCCTACATGTTTTGATATCCCCTGATCTCACTAATAGGTGGAATGTAAAATGTTGAATTCAAAGAAGCAGACAGTAGAATAGTGGTTGCTGGGGACTGGGATTGGGGAAAATGAGCAGTTGTTGGTCAAAGACTACCGAATTTCAGTTAGAAAATGAGTAAGTTCTGGAGATCTAAGGACTAGTTAACAATACTGTATTGCATACAAATATAACTTTTAAGATTTGGAAATCATTTTTACATAGCAATCATGTAAGTACTCTGGCTTACTGAAAGAATTGTGAGTAAATTAAACATGTTCATTAAGGGTCATTAGTGAGGCTAACTTGCCTGGCTATTTGTTATCATAAACCAGTTGTGCTTTAACCAAATCAGTCAAGACATGGAAGCTTCTTAGAACTTATACATCTTTAGGTGCTGTTTCTTCAGGTCCCTACAATTACAGTGAAGTCTTGGTACATAACGTTTTTGACAATCTAACAGCATATTTTATCTTTACTGTTTTGAGGCCAGTAAATCAGAGCTGAGCAGTGCCAGTCAAGGTGCAGGGGCATCTCAAAACTTCACCTTTCTCGCCACCTACAGCTTAAGGGGGAAGAATGCATTCAGGCTTCTCATTGCTGCATTTCAGAATTTTATTGGTGTGGGCGGCTTCCCAAATGAGTATTTCAAGTGACAGATGATTTTGTTGTGCCCCTTCTCCACAGCATCAATATCCACTATTCTATGGAGGATTAACTAGAGTAAGCACCCTGCAGTCACTGGTTATGGATTGTAAATGTGTGACAATTATGGCTCTTGAGGTACAAAACACATTTTTTACAGTGATTTGTAGGCTCCATTTTTATTGGGAATGAACTTAAAACTGCCAGATTCATTAGCTACTTGAGCTACACTGGTCATATCCTTTGTGTGTTTGTACATTAGGCTTTCTTAATCAGAGAAATAAGCTTACATAATTTCTTTTAAATTACGCATAGTGGGGAAGGAGGTATGAAACACAGGAAGGTTTGTGAGAAAAAACCATAAAGTAGAAATGCCAAGAGCAGATTCACATTAAAAAATATTTAATGAGCAATAAAATGCTTCTGTAGTGATTCCAAGGGATGCACAGCATGGGCTGGGGAAGAAGCAGTGAGTGCCAGTAATTCCTCTTGAGAATGGTACAATTTAGAGAGTCCAATTATTTTCGGCTGCTCAGGTCCCTTTGTCTGATTGTCTTTTTTTTTCCTGGTTGGAGTAAGGAACAGTAAACTGATACTGATATATTTTCCACCAAAGATGATTTCAAGAACTGAGTGTTACCTCATCATTTGCAGAAAGAGTAGGAGAATCTCATTGTATGACAAACTGAAAGGTATTTTCCCCGTGACAAGAAAATCATATATGTAAAAACATAAAAAAACAAAGTATAAGCACATTCCTCTAGGTCATTCTCAAGTCTTTTTTTCATTTATCTATCAAATTAAGAAATTATTTGAGTGTGTGTATGTATATGTGCATTATACTAATTATATGTAATTACATTTATATGTAACTGATGTAATTTATATATAAATCAAATATATAAATCCATGCATAAAGGGATATTTATTAAAATTAACACATAGCATACATACAACATACATAATACATATATATATACAAAATATAACATGATTACTATATCAATTATATATTTATATTAATAACTTAATGTCATTAGCACTTATGCAATAAACATCCATCATTTCAGGCATGCTACCGGGTTTGGGGATATAATGATAAAATAGAATCAGCCCTTTACCTCGTGGAACTTATATTCTAATTGAGTTGTGAGAAAGTTATTAATTAAATAATGAACCCAGTTGCTGTATAATTAATAATTGCACAATGAAGGAGAGATACATGGTATTATAAAAGTGTGTAACAAGGGAGCATGAAGTGGCTTGTTCTCTGGCTGTCATAATAAATCTCATCAAATGGGCCTTTCAACTTCTATCTGGACTTTTGAATCTTTAGTGGTTTAGCCTAATACTTCAGAAGGGCTGAGGCATAAGAATAGAACTGCTCTTTACTTCATTCATCTTCAGGTGCTCTTAGGACCATCCCACATAGAGAAGAAAGCTGGAGACGCAGTACAAAACTGTAGGTTGCCCCAGCGTTCTTGTGGATGGTGTCCTTCAGCTCAGGACAGGATTTGTTCTACCATTCCCAGCATTCCTCCCTGGAATGGTTAATTTCGTGTGTCAACTTGGCTAGGCCTTGGTGCCTAATTATGTGGTCAAACACTAATCGCAATGTTGCTGTGGGGGTCTTTTTAGATGTGATTGAATGTTTGCAATCATTTTACTTTAAGCAAAGCAGATTACCTCTATAATGTTGGACACCTCATCAAAATCAGTTGAAGGTCTTCAGAGCAGAAACTAGGGTTGCCTAGAGAAGGAGGAATTCTTCCTCAAAATTATAACATGGAAATCCTGCCTGCATTTCCATTCTGCTGGCTTGCCCTGTGAAATTCATACTCAAAACAACATCAACTCTTGCCCGAATTTCCAGGCTGCCAGGCTGTCTTACGGATTTCAGACTTGCTGGCCCCACAATTGTGTGAGCCAATACCTTGAAATAAATCTCTCTCTCTCTCTGTCTCCCCTCCTCCCCTACCCCACTGCATATACACACACAGTATTGGATCTGTTTCTTTGGAGAACTCTAACTGATATTCTCCTAAGCTACTACAAAATAAATTACCTGCAGTTGGTTTTCTTAAAGCAGAGACTGAGATGAAGCTTCATGTGTGAATGATTTATTGAGGAGGTACCTCTAGTAGAAATCAGTCAGGGAGTAGGGAAGCAGGACCAGGACCGGGAAGGGAGGAGCCTCAGCAAGGGAGAAATTTCAGATAAAGTCCTAGCCTTGACCTGTTTTTATGGGAAGTGCTGGAGAGTAAATTACACCTGAGAGTTGGTTCTACCTTGAGGAAAGGGAGCTGACCCTTCATATTCCGCAGCAACCAGTTATTGGGTAAGGGTTGGTGGGACTGTAAGCTGCCAGGTACTGCTGGCTTTCTGTGCTAATGGTACAAGATGTTGGAAGAAAAGCACAAAGAGACTAATGGTTGAGTGTATGAAATGGTAAACTGAATTTTCAGGGATGTGGGTGGGGTATGGACAGTCACTCTACATAGACAGTTAATGAATTTGGTTGAGTTGGCCTAAGCCATGCTGTATACCAACTATTTTAGTGTATGGTGGCAAATTATACAATGATAGATTAAACACACAGTTTGAGATGTCTACATATCTCTTACACAAGAAAGAAATATTCCCCAGTTTCCTGCTTCTAAAGAAGAGGAAAAGAATTGTAGGTCAACTCCCATCACGTCAATCGATAGTTACACCATACTGTGTTCCCAGCAAGGCACTGGATGCTAAGGAAGACACACGTAAGTACAAGACCTATTTCCTGCTCTCTAGAAATTAAAAAATTTAAGTGGGAAAATCATATAACTGAACTTTATTAGCTGGATGAGCTTTGAGCCTCTTGCTCATTTATAATATGGGGATGGAAGTGGTATCTGTCTCTTCCAACTGATATGAGAATTAAATAGATGCATGTAAAATGGTTAGCACAAAGAAAACCACACAAATGAAAGCTATTTCTACTTCTTATTGTTTTGCCAGCCTATAAGCTCAATGAAAGCAAATATCTTGTTTTCCACTCCATTTTTACCCAGAATCCAGCATAGTTCCTGACTCACAATAGGCATTTCATAAGTATTTCAGTGAATAGGAGATATTAACTAATATGATGCTTGAATTTTTCTCTTTTCTGTCTCTTCTAACATTGTAACTTTTGTTTTTAAACATAGGATTCACAAGGGCAAAGAATTAATGCTAGTTGTAAGTTATGTGCAGGTGGCATTTAATGTTAAGTAATAATATTTGAGTCAATTTAATATATTTATTGTTCTTCAGAGATATACTCATTGTTTATCAGCCTTTAGGGAAATGTCTTAATTGTGAGGGAAAATAGAAGACATATGTGGTACAGGTATTTGCTGAGCTGTTCAGTGAACTACATTACTGAAATGTTGCCAAACACTAAAGCTCTATTCAGAATTCCTAATCAGTCTACACATTCTCTTCTCATCTGCAAAGTTACTAGCTACATACCATCATCTCTTTCTTATGATTGCTCAAAATCTAGCCAATTAAACAGCCTACCTCTCTTAAATGTGTTCCTTTCTTGTCAAGCTAAGGCTATACCCAGAAAAAAGGGGCTGTTTATGTATTCATTCAGTGACTCATTCTCCAAATTTGTATGCCCCTGTTGTGCTGGGCACAGTGATTTACTTTGGCAATAAAAAGGTGAATAAAAATCATTCTCCTCATGTGATTCAGAAATTGGTTGGAGATCATATTATTTTTTTAAGCTTTCTATTTTGGTATACCATAAATAACAATAAATTTGGTGATACAATTTTAAATTTATGATTTGATGAACTTTTTCCCATGCATACATCCCTGTAACCACCACATGTGTCAAAGAGTTTTCCAGAATGCCCCTTTATACCCCTTCCCAGTCAATGACTCCCCACCAAGAAGGATTTACTAATCTGACTTCTAGCACACTGGATTAGATTTACTTGCAAAGGGACATTTAAACAGATCTTTTTGATACTGTTTTGAAAGTACTACATAAAGATAGTGTAGTACTTTCAAGGAGATATTAGATCATAGTACAGCGAAAGAGATCCTAAGAAGGGTAACAATATAAATCTTCATAGAGGTATGACATTTCAATTATATCTAGAATAACGTGTACAATTCTGTCAATGAAAAACATGGAAGAATAGGGATTTCTATGAAGAAAGAATGGTAGGCACTAAGAGCATTTTGTGTTCAATAGGTGGCAGGTAGATCATTTTGCTAGACAATGTATCAATAGAAGGAAATATATGGGGAATAAGAAAGATAAATTGGCATCAGACATGAGACATTTTATAGCATGTTAGGAGTTTATTATGTCATGAGCAACAGGTGACTAGGAATGGTCTAATTTGGGAGTGGAGGAGAGATTTAGTAAGGATTAATGTAAAAATAACTACAGAACAAAGGTGGCATTTCCCACTGAATAAGAAAGTATTAGCAGAACTGTAATGCCAAATGGTAACTATACTGTCTCTTTCTGAGCAGTGTTTTTCTAGGTCTTCCTTAAACTCTAATTGCACAGTGGTGTTATGGGAAACTTTAGAGACTTTATAACAGAGCAGGCTCATGTGTTTAAATGAGTTGGGAAGTACACAGTTGTCTAAAACAGGAAGAGATAAAAGCTGGTGTATACACCCTCATGAGCATGTGCTCACATTCAACATGAGTGTGACTGAAGGAATGCCTCATTAGATATTCCTCTATTTTTCTGGTTGATCTTGGGAAGAGGAGTTAGGGAAGATGCCGATGTAACTATGAAATTCTTGCCAAGAGAGGAATGACCTGGTATAATGAGTATAATTTTTTCCTTCTCCAAATCACCTCAAAAGAGAATTTTTCTTTCTACCTGATAGTGGTCCTAGGACCAGGACTGCAATGACAAGTGCTAGAAGCAGGAATGATTCGAAAAAAATGGAAGTATATTTTTAAACCTTATGTCAGAATTCCTAAAGGTGGGTTGTGCCTTCTTCACCCCATCTGGCAAAACTGAGGCTAAGATATGGCCTGGTGGTAAAAATAGCCTGCTAGTTCTGCACCCATGTAAACTTATCCTATCTGAATGAGACTAGACTGAAGGGGAGGTGCTTGTTAGACTAGTACTGGTGCCTGCAATAGACCTGCACAAGTGGCCAATTCTAATGTCCCTTCCAAAGGTGAAAAAGTTTGGATATTAATGGAGAGAAGGGGGAATAGTGGCTGAGGGTAAAGAAATGAATAAATTGGTCATGAGTTGAGAAAAATCCAATATTATATTAACACCTCAAAAGCGGCTCAGAGAAAAATATTGTATTGTCTCTTAGTTCAATTATACCAGATGCCTGAAAGGGTGAAGCTATATATTTGCCGAGAACACTACAACTTTTAGAAACTGACAAGATCAAATGGAAGCCTACAAACCTGAGTGGCCTCACCCTAGGGGACATTTGTATACAGTATGATGGATAGGACTCATTATTAATAACTGAATGGGATTCTAATAATGTGGCAATATCTTTTGAGTTATATATCCCTTTGATATAAGGGATCTGTGTTCAAAGACTAAGGAAATATTACATTGTGGAATATATATTTGGTCTTTGTTCCTGTTCCCTGGTATACAATTCCTAAAAATCCTTGGAATCTTTAAAATGATGTCTTTTGTATGCTAATGAAATAACTGGTGGCTGGGGGCTCATAGGTAGCTTCAGGATGGGATTTGGTCATAGGAAAGATCAAGGCATGCTTAGGCAGTTGGGACTTTCAGCCTCAGCTACCAACCTCCAAGAAGGAGAGAGAGGCTGAAGGTTGAATTGATCACCAATGGCCAATGGCTTAATCAATCATGCCTATAGAATGAGGCCTCCATAAAAACTCAAAAGGACAGGGTTCAAGAAACTTCCAGATAACTGAACACATGCAATTTCCTAGAGGGTGCTGCACCTAGAGAGGGCATGGAAGCTCTGTGCCCCTTTCCCCATGCTTTGCCCTATGTATCTTTTCATCTGTATCTTTTATTAATATGTTTTTAATAATAACCTAAGTGTTTCCCTGTGTTCTGGGAGCCGCTCTAGCAAATTCATTGAACCTAAGGGGCTATAACCAGTCAGTCAGAAGTACAGGCTTGCAATTGGCATCAGAAGTAGGGGGCACCCTTGTGGGACTGAGCCCTCAATCTTTGGGATCTGACGCTATCTCCAAGTAGGTAGTGTCAGAATTGAATTGAATTGGAGGATATCCAGCTGGTGTTTGCTGCAGAAGTGACTGCTTATTGGTGTGTGTGGGAAAAAACCCACAGGTTTGTTCATAAAAGTCTTCTGTGTTGATTGTTTTCGGGTGAGAGTGGAGAAAAAAATGTTTTTAACTCAAAAAACAGAGTAGGTTTCTTTACCGAAAAACTGAGAGTACCTTTAATATATACATTGAGATCTTGGGAAAAGGAAATATGGTATTTTTTTTTTTTTGCTTTTATATTTGAGTAAAGAATTTTTTTTTCTTTTTAGCTTCATAGCACCTTGTGATATAAAAAGTGTTCTATAGAAGACTTTGTGAAATGTTATATGGTGGAAACATTAAAAATGGCCTATCAGAAAGTTCACCTCTATTATGCAGATTCCTAAACTGAGCAGATTAAGCTATATCAGTATCATTTAGAAATGTAAATTATTGCCGCCTGTTAATCCAGAAGTTTCCATCCTGGATCATGAATCTCCAGGAATCTCCAAAGGTAGTAGCTGAGTGTTCTTGGTGATAAATGACACAGTGAAAATATTTAGGAATGTGTGATTATCATTTTTCTTCAAATGTGAAATCTTGTTCATAAAAATAAGAGGTTAAGAGAAGACAGAGCCCTGTGAAGTACAGCCCCTCTTGTATAACAAGGAAAGCTCAAGATGCTAACTCAGGAACAACCTTGAGTGATATAGCTCAGCAGCACTGAGATTCAAAGCAACATGGGCATTATATGCTATGAAGATGGGCTTGCAGAAAGGTTCTTCTGATTGATGGGTTTGCAGCCACAGCACTAGCTTTAAGATTCAAGGGTAAATGGTGTTCAAGTCTAGCTTAATATAGTGACTAAAACCAATGATGATCTCTCCACTTTGAAAATAATGAATTGAGTATCTGTGAAGACCATTCCTCCTGCATGCCCTTTAGACAGAGTTATAAGAGCTTAAGATAGTGTATCCAGCCTGAGCCTGGTTTGGTTTCATTTTTCTATTCCTAATTGAGCATCTCCCTTCTGGTCTTTAAAGACTGTAGATACCTAGAAGGAAGGATATATGTATATTACATACTTATAATTTTGTAGTGGTTAAAGTCCAATTTCTTATGATTATACCTTGATCATTTGCCAGATGGCTGTGTGTCCCATTGTTGCTTGGCTATAATTCTTAGCATAACTGAGTGTGGAAATGTACAGAAAAAAAATATTCTCAACAACATTACACAAACCATGACTTTTATTATACATTTAAGATTACAGTAACAACTCAAAGTAAATTTCAAATGTTTTCACACTTAAGTATGGCCATAGTTTAGAAATGAAATAACTTTTGCTATTCTTTTTTTAAATTTATTTTGTATTATCATTATTTTTGCCTAAAAATTTATAGAATCAGTGTGCCTTCAACCAAAGAACTCCAAAATCAAACCATTTCTAAGACCTTTTTCTTTACAGCAACGAAAATCTTCCTGCCACAAATTTTTAATTTATGTCATACTGAAAATAAAATTACTTCAAAATTAGAGGGAGCAAGTGAGCTGCATTTATCCTAAATAGTTCTCCTTTAAATTAAATGAAGTTTTGAATATGTGCTATCAGCTTAATATTCCTACGGCCATTTGTTAATAATCAACTTAATTTGTAATGATTATTTTATCTTCATTTATCATTTATATGCCTTGTAGGAGAGGAAGCACATTCATATCCCTTACTTCATAGGCCCTCTACAGCACATCCACGTGTGTATTAGGTACTAGGGTGTTTTTGTTACAGATAAAGAAACTGGAGGTCAGAAAAGATGTCCTGTGCAATGTCATCCAGTGACCAGAATTCTAACCCGATTTCATGAAGAACTATATATGTGGAACCTACCAATTTAGAGAAATAATTGAAACAGTACATTTTAATGCTAGAAAGTTGTCCAGATATCATCCGGTCTTATCAGATGTAAATGAGGTGACGAAAGCTCAGAGGTGTTCAGTCCTTTTCTCAGCACTTTCCCCACCCACCCATCCTCACCACCTTAACTTCTCAGAGGCAGGGCAGAATTGATACTCTAGTTCCAACTTTCTGACACTTGGCTTTTATGTTCTTTCCTGCTCGCTTAGGAAGCTTTAAACTCCTTAATTTTTGCAATTTATTTATTTATTTCTCATTCACACATAATTTTAATATCATAGATTCTTACATTATCTGGAATAGTAAAGAATGCTACTGATCACTAAATCTAATCCAACACTTTTACTTTCTGGATATGATAACAAAACCCAATGTGGTTGCCTAGCTTCCTCAGTTTGGCCCAGTAATATACTGAAAGGTATGGTAAATTTTTTGATGATTTTAGTTCCCTAGTTTATTTGCAAATCTAATCTAAGATTTTATGAATTGGCAATTAAAGCAGCTCTCTTGGTACATTCCAGTTGTACTGAAATTATCTCCAGCAAATACTGTTTGTGGTAGCTATTCTCATAACTAGAAGAGAAATAAATGTTGGTAATGACAGAATTAAGATTCATTATTATAATAGATCCTGACACTGTTGAATATGACTGGTATCACAAGATAGAGGACTAGTTTGGATATAGTTACCATTGTGGGCTTAGAAGTCTAGAATAGGAAAATGGATTTTCAACATTAACACCATCAGTCCTATGTTATATATATTTCTATGTTAAATACATTGAACATTTTTATGTACAATGAAGTGAATGCAAAATAGATGCTTTGAAAATGTGCAGTTTTATATATACAGTTACACATGCACATGCACATACACACACTAAAGGTGTATGTGCTTTTAGTATGTGTGTGGCATTTAATTCCTATCTGTGTATGATAGCATAGTTCAAAAGTACCTTTTCTGTTGAAACTACTGAAGCTTGATTTCCAACACCTTGCTATCTTATCTTCCTTCCCTTCAATCTCTCAGTTAATAGGATTTCTATAAACCAGCACAGCAGTGGGCTTGGTAGCTCAGCAGATTAGTCTGTGGGCTTTCATCCTTGGAACCTGGTTCAAATTCAGTCCCGACCAAGATGTCCAATAATCCTCCATGGGCGGATTGCTCTCAAAAGGGCATGACGCCTAGTTTATCTTTGAACCTGACTTGGAGCTGTTTTTTGAACCCTTCCTAAAACTTGAGGTTTCATTCATGTAACTGGGAAAAAGTATGCTTTTAGGTCATGGGCTAGTTTCCTTTCTGCAAAGAGCTAACAACATCTCAAGGAAAAAAAAATATTTTCCTTATTTTTTTTCTTAACCATCAATGTGCTAGAAATATCCAAAAGTAGAGCAATATTATGTTTATAACTCTTAACAACCCCTTTATCACAAGGATCTGTTAGTAGTTTTCACTGCCTCTTCACACCATATTTTAAGTATATTATTGCACATGTACAGACTAATTTTAGAGTGATACCATCATGTTACTTCCATAATTAAGAGCCAACAATGAAGATGTTTTGCTATTTTTTATGTATTATATACAGAAGTCCCTGAATAACAGGTTCCAACATAATAAACTTTTCTGCCTTCTGTGGTCAACAATTTCCCAGTCAGGCAGAAAAACTTATCATCTATAAACACCATGCTTCTTTGGTCTCTGAGCATTTGATTCTATTACAGCTCCCCACCTCATTCCTTCCCACCTGGTGGAATGCCTTCAGTCTTCATTTTCAGGCCTGCCTATCCTTTAAGGATTGATTGCATCTCCTTCCATCAGTTTTGTTTCTGCCATATCATTTCATGTAATCTGAAACTTTTATTAATGTAAGGTATATCAAAAAGAGCACTAGGAGTCAAATAACTAGACTTCTGTTCATTTGTATTTCAGTAATTAGCTGTGTGATCAATAACAAGACATTAATGAGGATGATGATGATGACAATGATAATATAACAAAAATAGTTATCTGCTGAGCACATGCTAGATTGCAGGTCCTATGCTGGATCTTTTATCCAAGACTTATTTCAACATGTCACTATGCATATGTAACCCTAATATTCCATCCTAAAAATAGCTAATATGTAAGATTCACTAGCTCCATTTATAGAAAAAGGCACAGAAGACTTTAAGCAATTTGCCCAGGTAGTAATATAGTCTAGAATTCAATTCAATTCAGTGTGATTCCTTTGCATAATTTCCTAATAGTGACCCTGTTTATTCTCTCTCTTTAATCTCTCGGAGCTTCACCTATCAAATGAAAAGATCTCAAGAGTTGACCACACGAGGTCCTTTGAAATGGAGAACCACAATGATTTTATACATTCTTATTTTGACTGTACCATATAATATTTTTTTCTGAATATTTGTGACAGGTCTAGCTCTCTTTTCTAAAATTTATATATATATATATGTATATATATATATGTATATATATATATATGCGTATATACATGGCACAGTCAATGTTAGAAATTCAATTAAGATTTTTTTGGTAGACAAAATAAAAAATTTTAAATGCATAGCTTACAGTCATTTATTTGCCCTTGTCAACCTAAATAACAAACAGAGAGAGGCTCTCTAAAAGAAAAGATGTGTATTTGGGAATAGAATGTTGTAATGGGAATACACATGTCATAGTAAACAATGTATTTAGCGAGGTAAAGGAAGATAAAGATTTTTAAAGAAAAAATGAAGAGGATTACATAATTGTTTTGACACAATTATCCATGGCTACAAAGATCAATAACAAGGGTGACACTAGCCTGAGGTTGGACAGGCAGTTGTTGGGCAGATGTCCCTTCAGAAGTATTTTTTGTGTAAAGTTGCAATGACCTTTGTGCAAAGTTCTGAGTTTTGCAGCGTTATGTGATAGATAGTTTTTGTCACCATGCATACAAACATGAGAACTCTCTCTGGCTCTGTTTCTCAGGGTTTTCTTAACATTAGTGACTCTATTTTTACTTGACAACTTTTATACTTCCCCTTTTAATCAAGATATTTCTCTGCAGGTATCACTGATCAATCATTTTGTAGTTAGATTTTGATATCTCTTGGTATGATGATAGGCTTGTCCTGGTTATTGGTTTTGTCTCACATTACAGGTAGTGACTGGTGACTAGGAGTTAGTCATATTTGAATAACAAGGAAGGTTAGAAGGGAGTTGCTGTCAGGCTAAGTCTACCTGGAGTCTGTTATTAAGTTTTATTTTGTCTGTTTTATGGTCTTTTGTTCTAAAAGTGTTAGGCCAACATTGTTTTGTTAGGAGTTGTACTTTTGTAACAAAATTTAGCAAGTAACAGATACAAAATTTAAAATGTGTACTTATAAATGGTGTCTAGATTGTTATATGGAGCTGTTGTAATTTGTAAAGACTTTTTATTAATCTTGGCTAGAATGTAATAAGCGGTGAGTTTACCTGAACAGATAAAAGTTGACAGATTTAAAGTAAGCAGAAACAAATATAGAGAGAGAGAACTTAGAAGACTATATGTTAACTTTATAGTTGTAGGCTTTTTAATAATGACCACCTAATCTCTGAATTGTTTTAATATAATTTGTCCATCAGTTTAAAAATGTGTACAATAACAATCCATGATATGTAGCCAGTGGGAATCTCAGAAGTCTTGGCACATCTTAAAGTTTGAGAATTTCATTTTGGCTTTTATTAATTTTTTGAGAGCAAAGAAAATTTTATAAAACCTCTCAGGTTATGTAAGGGGTTTGGACTGGTATGTTAAATGGTGACAACTGCCCTAATGACTTTTAATTAACCATTTTGTACCCACCATTCAGAATGTTTATTTTTGGTTTTGGAAGATTTTTTAGAAACAAATAAGGGAAAAGAGTCAAACAAAATTAAAATAAACCAAGATAAGAGTGTTTAAAAATTTTTTAATATAGGAATTAAGATCAAATGAAATATTAAGCTAAGCATGCAAAACAGCGAAGACAGGCCTCACAGACATAATGGTGAATTTGGTACAAACCACGGGTACTCAGTTGAGAAAGACATGTGTCTTTATACCAGAAAGACCTTACCAAAATGACAAAAAATATTTTGTCATCCCAAGAGGGGTATATGGCCCTTATTTAAGGTGGCCTTATCCAAACCAGATCCAAAATAAAGTCAAAAAGCCTCTGCCAAAAGGAGGGAGATTCAGACTGAGAAAAGACTCACCAGGGCAGAAAAGACAAGCTGTAGAATCAAAGAGCTCAAAGAGTTCAAGAATTGCACACTGGTTCCAAGAATCACTGATTTTTCTCAACAGTCATCTTTTTTAGATCCCACTACTAACACCATACATGTCAACCTAAATAACAGAGAGAGGCTCTCTAAAAGAAAACATGTTTATATGGGAATAGAGAATTGTAACGGAAATATGCCTACCATAGTAAACTATGTGAGTATTTAGGGAGATAAAGAAAGACAAAGGTTTTAAAGAAAAAATGAGGAGTATTACATAATTGTTTTGAAATAATTATCCATGGCTACAAAGATCAATAACAATGATGATGCCAGTCTGAGATTGCACAGGAAATTGTTGGGCAGGTATCTTTGCAAAAGGATTTTTTTATGTAAGGTATGATGACTATTGTACAAGGTTGTGGTTTTTATGATCTTTTATAACAGTTTTTGTTATCATACGTGGAAACATGAGAACCCTCTCTTCATGACCTTCCCTGCCATATTTGTCAGGATTTTCTTAACACTAGTGACTCTATTTTAATTTTGGCAGCTTTTATACCCTAAAAACAGAAATAAAGCACTCCAAAATCTGCTTCGTTGAAACATTTACTAAATGAGGGTTTGAATCCTTTCTATCTTGAAAAAGTTTTATTTTAAAGAGTAGGGCACTGCATTGAGTGAAGTTTCTACAAACTAAAATTTAAGAGATATTTAAATGTTCTTAATGTCTTTGTTCTGCACAATCCCAATACTATGAACTTGCAAAGCTTTTAAAACAGAAAAGATTAGGAATGGCATATCATTTTAAATGAAACTATTATTTATTATTACTAATTATGAGCAGATTTATTTGGAATGAATAATATATAGAAAATGGTTATGACCTTTTAGTACCACGTGGGGTGGAGGAGGCTAGCATGGCTAAAAAATTTTCCTTTAGTAGTCAACTGAATCTGCAGATATTTTCTCACAAATACTTATAAAAATAAAAAGCTAAATTTTTAGAAAATTTTAATCCTCAAATAAATCTCTTTCCGTTCAACACTTTTATTCAGTCACCCTACATTAATAGACATTGAGTTGGGATGACTATAGTATCCATTTCTGTTCAGAAATTGTAATAATGAAATTTGTCCTTCCATATTTCTCTTTATTTGTCACACTTGGAAAATAGAGAGATGTAGTTAAGTTTTTAGAAATTTCCCGGTCATTTGTACTTACATTTCAGTGGTGCCAAATCAAATGTAAACAGCCGATTGATCTGCTGGAGTTATGATTAATGTGTCAGACAAGAAAACATTTACAAGTTGATCAGGCCACCTAGAAAGAGTCTTTTAAGTCCCCACATTAGCTTCAAGAAATTTAGGGTAGGGTTTGTTTTTTGCTTTTTGGTTTTTTTGCTTAAGAAGCACTTTTCTGTTTATCAATATCATCGTTATCATTATTTATTTAAACAAGTTTAGTGAAGCACAATGGCATGAAAATCATTTTAGAATCACTCAGAATTAGGCTCAAGTCTTGGCTTCACTATTTACTGGGCATTGGATAAATCTCTTTGTATCTATAAGTCTCCATTTCCTTAGTTTAAAATGTAAACATTAAAAATTACTTTTCCTAGTCGGATTTCTGTAAGGATTAGGTGAGATTCTTCTTGTGAGTTTATCAGAGTACCTTGCACATGATACATATTTAATAAATTTACATGTTCAATTAATGTATGGTAAATTAGGCATAGTTAATGTGATCTTAATAGCATGGTTGAGGTAAATGTCAATACCTTCCAGAGAAATAAGAAATAGTTGGGTGGGAAGATAATAAATCATGTAAAAGCATTTTTGTTTTATACATTTTTGTTTTCAGTACTTTAGTAATCTATATTAAAAAATTTAGTCAGGGACTGAATATATTCTAGGATTCAGAGCATATTTTATCCTATTTTCTTCTATCTTATTCAATACAGTTACTACATTTATCCATTTATCTCTTATGCTAAAAGGATTATAGGGTTGAATAAAGATGTTTATAGACACAGTAACTATGTACCACCCATGGACTGGAGTCCTAGAATCTGGGATTAGATTCTCTAGTTCTCATCTAATAGTCCCATCCAATAGAATAGTTTATCAGGCTACACAGAGAAATTTTAAACCTCCTAGTCTAGCAATGATTGCTCTTCACATATCTGATTCATTCATTCATTCATTTCTTTTTTTCTGCAAATTTTATTGATTACCAGGTTCCCAGCACTGCTAAGTAAAAAAGATATCATCAAAAGTGAAAAATATTCCTTATATCCGTGGATCTGATAGTCTAGTATTGTGGTTGGCAAATTTACAGACTACAAGCCAAATATGTCTGGCCCATTACTTGTTTTTTTTAAATAAAATTTTATTGGACTACAGACTAATTCATTTATATATTATCTGTGACAGCTTTTGTACTAGAATGTGAGAGTTGAGTAGTTGTAACAGAGACCTTAGGGCCTGTAGAACCTAAAATATTTAGTATCTGTCCCTTTGCCAAAAATGATTACCAACCCTTGGTCTAGAGGAAAAAGCATGCATTGCATAAGAAAATCACATACATAATTAATTTTATCAAAATTGTGGTAGGTGCTATTAAAGCAAACAATAGAGTGGACCAAATTTTTATGATATAGTCAGTCTATGGTTACAACAACACAGCTAATAACTAAAAATCTCAGTAACTTAACGAAACAACAGTTTATTCTTATCTACACAAAATCAGCTGTGATCTAGCCTAGCCTCCAGGACACCTGTCCTTCTTGTGATGTCTCAGTGATTCACTTAGGTCCTCAGGCTCCACAGTCCCAACAAGTTCACTGTCAAAAGGGAAGTGAGTCTGCAGAATCATCTGGGTGGCTTTCACTGCTCCAGCCTTGAAGTGACATTTGCCATTTCTGCTCTCATGTCATGAGCCATAATGGGTTACCTATCCCTGCCTAACTGCAAGAAGGTGGGCAAGTATCTTTTATATGCATAATAAGGACCAGAAGACTAGACATGGTTGAGCACAAATAATATTTGCCACATCAAGGAAAGTCCTTTTGAGAAAGTTACATTTTGTAGTAATCTGAAACCTGAAAATAGAGAATGAATCAGGCATGTAAAGAGTGGGCAATACCATGATCCAACAGAAGAAACAGGATGTGAGAAGGCAGAGGAAGAAAAGATGTGAGGTCTTGCAGAGTTCCAAGAACCAAAGAAGATGAATGAATGTGGGGAAAGTGGAATAAGATGCGGTTGGAAAATCATTCAGGAGCAAGATCACCAAGGGCCATGTAAGCCCTATGCAAGTTTGAATATTATTTAATGAGCAGTCAGCAGAAGCTTTTAAACACAAGACACCATCTCATTTATGTTATAAAAGAGCCACGTTACCTTCTGAACAGAGAATGGATTGGAGAATTTGTCTGTGTCAGGCAAACCCAGATGAAATTCTTTCTCTTTTATTGTGAATTTCTTTTGCTGGGCATCTCATTTACAGATATTGAAAAATTTAAATTAAATATTTTGCCAGTGAAGGTCATAAAACAGTTATAAGAATTAATAAAAAAGAATTATTTTCTTCTGGAGATTAAGGCATACACATACACTGAAAAGTTATTTCCTTGAGAAATGTGACCTAATACTTGCCACAAATCCCCCAAACCTGTCCCTGTTCATATAGATTATGCACCAGCAGGAGACGGAGATTAATGATGAAGAACCTTATCAGGAGCCTCTTTTGTTTTCCTTTCTATAAAATGTAGCTATGAAACCACTCCATACTGAAAGAGAGCCTGCGTTTGTTCTCCTGTCTTCATTCCTTTTCTCTCTTCATGTTCTGAACAGTTTTTATGTTAAAGAGATGGATTTTTATGAAACAAGAAAATATAATCTTTGCTTGACTCTTAGGTATAAATTTTGTAAATCCTAGAAAATAAATCATAGAGCACTGAATAATACATGTGATGTTATAAATTTAATTTTGATGTTTTCATGACTAGCTAAACAACATAATTCATTCACAGTGTAATCACACCTTTTATAACAATTCTTATATACATATATCAGGTTAATTATAGTCTATGTATCTGACAAGGATTTTATGACAGCTGAAAACAGTTTTCATTTCTCTTTATAAGTAGGTGATATCTCTTCTTCTTTTGGACTCATTTTATCCATTATATTCAGGATGAACTGTTAAGATAGGACTCTCTAAAATGCACAGTTCAAATTTTTGAGGTTGCCAAGTTTCTAAATGCAATTCCGTGAGTTCTTTTTCCAATTAATGTTAACCCTGAGTTTTACAACACTTCTCATCTTCTTCCACATACCTTCTGAAAGGAACCAAGAACCAGCTCCTTTTGCGACTGTTGCCTCTAAAACAATTGGCCAGGAATGAGAAACAGTTTACGTCTTCTCTTTTCAATGTAGAATTTTTTAAGACACACTAAAATTGCCTCCTTTGGAGGCATCATGATTTCCGAAAAATAAAGTGCTCTGAATTTATAGGTATCTTGATATATCAGGGTTCAATTGGGTAAATTCACAGGAATTGATCCTGTCTTCCAAATATCTCTGAGATAGGAAATGGTATGAACACAAATCCATATTTAAAAATGTAAGCTGTGGTTCTACTTGTAACAGTATGAAAATCACATATTGAATCAAGAAAGAAAGCAAAACATAAATTGTCAGTGTGTTTCCATGTAGAGTACACCCATATCAAAATTATTCGTTTGCCAACTGCTCCTAGTTATTGTTTTTTATGATCTATGCATGGGAATCCGCATATTTTATTTTGATAAGATCCAAATTATACAGTGATTTAAACAAATGATACTGTAGAAATTGGTGAGGTTAAAAAGAACTGCTAGAATTATAATTGTTAATGTGGGTGCTTACTATGTGCCAGGCACTGTGCAGAGCACTTTTCACGTATTCTGTCTTTCAATCCCTGTGAAAACTATGAATTAAAGATATTATTATTCCACTTTTACAGAATACTTAACTAAGTCTTGAGTTAAGCATTTGCTTAACATTATGAAGTAAAACTACATGGCAGATCTGAAATATAAATCTAGTCACCTTCTTAAGACTCAAGTTTTAATCTTAGTTTCACTTTACTGGACTCTTTCTCTCATAATAAAATAAAAGAACTTTTTTCTGTATTTCAAAAGGGCACCAAGTCTATGAGGAAGTTTGGCACAGGGATTAAAGAGATTAAAAATAGTTCAATGATCATAAGCATAAGTTCTTTATGATGTGCCATGAGTCTCTGAGCCACTCAATCATTTTTTTCAATGATATAGGTACATGTTTACATGGCTGTTTACAAAATAAAATGTGTGTGTGTGTGTGTGTGTGTGTATGTGTGTTTACCTTTGAAACATTGCTCTCTTTGAGATACATGGTAAGTAATGCCTTGTGATAAAACAGGTTTTAGGTGAAAACTCAATTAGCGGGAGTTAACAAATCAACACAGCTAAAAAACCAAATGCAGCTGCTCTTTGTATTAATTACAGTATGGTACCCAGAGCAAAGAGAGAGTTAGTCCACTCTCCTCTGCCCTGAAATATTCACAACCACGCATGGAACCCTGGCTTCTACCTGGGGTATCCAATATGACAAACAACATTGAGGAATGGAAGAAAGCAAAAGACAGAGACCTAGTTGAGAGACCTTTGCTCATGAGGAACAGTGAAAGGATGGAAAATAAGTTTAAGTTGGAGAATTTTTTTTTAAAGTGTAGCAATTGAATTGAACAAGACAAGTGTTTTTATATTTTTTAAAGGATTCCTTTGTATAAGGAAGTTAAATCTTTCAGTGTGACTATAAAAGGCAGAAATAAGGCCATACAATAGATGCTAGTACAAAGCAGTTTCAAACTCAATGTAAGTACAAATTAACATATAGGCGTAAAGCCCATTATGGGCAACTATAGAAGCAGAGTTTTTCCTTTGGAACTGGAGATGCATAGCTTCTCAAGTAGTTATAACTACTATAACCGGTGACATTTCTATTTGTTTCTGGATAATTCCATCATTGCTTTCAAGCTTGGCAACATGTTTTACTTTTAAAAATAATTTATCCAGGATTTTTATGTATTTGGAAATGGTAGGAAAGTTGGGAATGATTTCATATTGGTCTGCCATTTTGAAGGAAAGTTCTAAAGCTTCTTCCACTTCTGAGAACACTATCATTCCATGACTTTTGAAAGGTTAAGAAGCAACTTGGAAATGGTACCAAGACTATAAATCTGGTTTTATAATTTCCTCAGTATTTTTAACCAATAGACCATACTGTTTTGAGTTTGTAAGTAAATCATGATGTCTTCATGATCTGGACTAGTTGTAAGTTATCATAGCTTGAAAGTTCTACCATTTCATGCCAGTCATCAAAAGAAAGGTTTCCATGATCTCTCAGCACACTGTTTCTGGCCCATGACTCTTAACAGCAATTTATGTTTGCTGAATTTCAGGGTCCAGTTGAAATCCCTCCTATCTATGGAGTCAACCTATTAGTAGTACCTATCTTCTTTTATATTGTAATTGAACAGAATTCTTTCTGAAATATAATTGTTTTCTGTAGTCCAGGTCTCTTGTTTTCTCCTAAAACATGCCTCTTGTTTCAGTGAATAGGGCAAATTAGAAGGACTTTTTACAGGGGTATGTGTATGTGTATATGTGTGTGTATAATTGTATAATAGGATAAAAGTCATATATACATGAGTAAACCTGTGACCATGTATATGTGTGAGATTGAATTCCTTGCATATGTATGAGGTGGTTTTTGTGCATGTGTGTATTTTTTCTTTTAAAAATTAATTTCTACAATGAAAACTTAAGTTCTATTCAGTCTTTTTCTTCAAAGAGAGGTTTAAGCATTTTCTAGTTCAAATTCTTGTCATTCTTATGCCCTTTGTAACTTGCTAATTGTGGCAATTATTTCTAATACTTTATTACTCTAAATACATTTAATTAATGCCATAAAATTCCACTTTGTGCTGTTTATTAATGTTTTCTCTTCCTTAGTTCTCTGGAAGACGAAGGCACAGACTAGGAGCCATGGGGTTTATAAGTTGCCATATGATTAATAGTGTAGCACCTAGAATTTGGCATCTGGCAAGGATATGATAATCCCCTACCTGTAAAAGATAAATGAAGCATTTCTAAAACTAAATATTTTATTTATTTTTAAATAAAACATAATAAATAAAATTTACGTTCTGAATAAATTCTGATTTAAATAAGTTTAGTGGCTTGTATTTTGTGTTAGGTCAGTTAGTTTATTCATTTTTATTCAAACAAATATTAATCAAGAGGCTTTGCTATGTGTTAGGTCCTCTTCTAAGTGATGTGGATGTCAATACAACAGTGAACCCAACAGACAAATATACTTCCTCCCTTCATAAGGTCTGCCTTCTAGTGGGAAGAGACAAAAAGGCAAGAAAATAAATACGTGAAATATTTAGTGTGACAGACAGTGTTATGTGCCACAGAGTACAGAAGACAGGTTCAGTAATTACTTGAAGGGACAGAGAGAGAGAGTTTAATTTTAAATATGGTGCTTAGGGAGGCCACACTGAGAAAGAAACATTTGAGTAAATACCTCAAGAACTGAGGGAGCGAGCCCTGCCCCTACTTGGAAGAGTGTTCAAGAACAGGAGCAGCTTGTGACAAGGCCCTGAAGTGGGCGGCTGTGAGATGCTCACAGCACAGAAAGAAGGGAAAGATGGCTGGCCCGTCTCTTTTCAGAACCCTCCTAGGGCTTCTCCTCTCACACAGAATAAATACAAAAGTGTTTACCATGTCCTAGAAGGCCCTACAAAATTTGACTTACACTCAGGCTACTGTGTTGGGAGTAGATTCAAGTAGAAACAGCTTAAAAATAGGGTGAGCACTTTGAGGGCTATGGTAATAACCAAAGGAAGGACAATTGCAGATTGGACCAAGGTGAAAACCATGGAAACTGCAAAAAGTGTTCAAATCATGCACATGTTTTGAAGGTAGCAGTGACTGAATCTGGTGATGAATCTTGTGGGGTGGGAGAGGAGAGATGCCACACATGACTCAGGTTTTTGACTTGAATCAATAAAATATAGACATGGCACCTACACATTAACTGAAAAGAATGAAAGCATGGAAAAGAAAGGAAAAAATAAGCTCTTTCTGATTGGTTTCCAGACTCTAGATATTTAAGATGTGTTACCCAGATGAGTTATTTAGGTAAGTGAGGTATAGAGATGTCTGAATCCCCTACGTTTAGGAATCGGTCCTTGAAACCACCTTCCTTATATGCCAAGCCAACAACAATTGTCTTCTCAACAACCTACTTGAGAAGCTTCCCAGGTGACTTATAGGAATCTAGACTCTGGAATCAGGAAAACCTGCATATTACACCAAGTCTTTGCCACTCATTGGCCAGGTTTGTTTTCTGGATCTCAGTTTACTTGTTTTTAGAAAAAGATGGGATTGTTTTTACTTTAAATTAAGTAATTAATAACATATATAAATAAACGAAATTGGTTCTTAGCATACCACAGATGCTTAATAAATGGATGTTGCTAATATTGCTGTTATTATTATAACTATTATCAACGTTGTCCCTTGTCCTTTGGCTGACATTAAAGACTCTACCTATTGCTTATCTCTCAAACCCTTTTAAAGAATATTAAAATGACACAGTCTGCTGAGTTTATATAATTACTATGTAGCTGGTGATGAATTTATCAACCTACTTGTTTTTTTAATGAATAGAAAACTAGAAGAAATAGGTAATTGCAGTATAATATTTCTGGCCTTATGGGTGAAATCTAATCCAATTGGGAATAATCTTATTCAACATGGGGACCTGGATATTATATTATGCATGAGTCATAAAATAAACATTACATCCTCTTTCAGCACTAATATAATTCAGCAGATGCTTCAGATGCCTTAGTAGATGCATCTTACCAACCAAATCTAGACAAACTATGCTATCATTAAGTAATTTTATGGAAGTAATTGCCTGTATTAAAATCTATCTTCCTCTCCTATTGAAGAATTTCCTTCCTACTAGGGATGGAAATGTTTTCCTTTCAGCCCAGGCACGCTATCCCCAAGGCTTAGAAAAATGGCTAAGAAGTTCTGGAAAAAGTCTACAGTAAACTAGTATTCATGTCATTTTCTTTTTAGTCTTGGAACTGTATTATATGTGTCCTTGGTTCTAGGAAAACAGAATGCAATTTATTGACTCTTTCAGCATTCATCTCTTCAACATTTTTTATATTCATTCCCATACACTGGGCTAGGTGTGGGTTCTAAAGCAATAAATAAATAAGAAATAGTTTCCTGCCTTCAAGGAGAATTATCTCTAGAGCAGTGCTTTCTAAATAGAAGTCAAGGGAATATTGTTTGGGGAGGTGAAAATTAGTGTGCTAAGGAAATAGACTGAATTGTTGAAGCATGAAAAATATTTACTTGCTTTAACACTTCTCAGAAGCTTTATGAGCTACAAAACATTTTAACATTCCAAAAGATTGTTTAGTATAAACCCTTGTGTAAGGTTATTTAATCAAGAAACGTTTGTTCATCTAAGAGCCCTAGAATATTATTTACCATTGAGAAATGCCAGACTGATGTAATGTTAGCATACATTCAGTAAACTACAACTTCAATAACCAAGAAGACAATAATTGAGTCCATGAAAAAGTTTATGTAACAAAACTTTTAGAATTGCGATGTCGACACTTGCAGGTCACTTGAAGATCATTTAGTCGCCATATCCTCCAATCTTTACTTCTACTTTCTACACACTACGTACGAAAAAATTCAAAGAGCTAAATCTTCACAGTTGGTGTACCTCTCCTAGACCTGGTCATTTGATCTGAAGCTTTGCTATAATGGGTATTATGAAATTCATTGATGTCTTCTTGATAGTAGATACGATTACTTAGGATCACAGTGCCCTGTATTAGGAAGGCAAGAACTATGCCTCTGTTTTCTTTGTATGTGATGCTAGATTGCTTAAGAGGCCCTAAAAATTGAACATCTTAAGGTCCATCCCCCATATTCACTCAACCAGCATACATTTATTGTGTTTATTCTAAGAATGAGGCACTGTTCTAGGCACTGGGGACATAGCAATGAATAAAACAGTGCATCTACTATCACAGAGTTTGCATGACAGCAGAGGAGTCAGACAATAAACAAAGAGGTAAATACATTTTCCAAGGAATATAATGGCAGGGAATGATAATTTTATGTAAAAAAAAAAAAAACAAAAAAGCAGGAAAAGAAGACAGAGAATGATTAAGGTGGTTTGGGAAGTCCTCTCGGGGAGCAGGAATATTCCAGCTGGAGGTAACAACTAGTACAGAGACTCAGAGACCAGAGAGTGCGTGATGTGCTCAAAGAACAGCAAAGAGGCTAAACTTAAAAAACGGATGGAGGAGCAGAATGCCCTGAAAGTAGATTGGAAAAAATTGATAGGGATCATTTGGTAAATCAGATTTGAACACACTAAAGAGTAATAAATAACTTCGTTGCATGATAAATTTAAAATAACCTTTTTAGTGTGTTTTTTTATCGTAAAATTCTAGATAAGTTCATTGAGGGTCTATTACTCTGTTCTGTTCTGTTCTGTTCTGTTCTATTCTATTCTACTTTGCTGAAGTCCTAAGTACATAATCTGACTCTCCTCCAAGCACCTAGCAGAACAAACTTCTCAATATAGTTAGCCTAAATTTTATCTAATCTATACTCCTGCACACATACCCTTACTAAAGAAATGAGGGAATTAGTGGCTAAATTATTTTATCCAAAGTTGCATAGCTAGCTATCACAAAGCTAGGACCAATTCCTATTCCTGGTCTCACAATAAATCTCAGTTTTTGTGGTTTACTTAGACACACGAGGCAATGAATTTAGCAAAGGTTTGTGCCTTTTTCGTGTTACTTCATAGTACCTACTAGAGTGCCTTTGCAGGCTGTAAGGACTCAGAAAGTTTTGGGTGAATAATATGCTGAAAGAACACAAATCTTAACTGGAATATGAACCCATACACATAGAACTATTTGGAAGATCTATGCTGACAACTATCTTACTTACAATTAAGGGTCTAAGAAAGCATTGAGAAGTAAAAGGGGAAAGGAAAAGCTGGAGATGAATGCAAATGCATGTGTGGCTTTCCTCCAGGGATCTAAATCAAATCCTCATTGTATAATTTGATTTGGTTACTCATTGTTTCTAATTAGAAATAATCACATTTACATGATTTCCCCCTCCTTTTTAGTTTCTCACCAAAATTGCTTTGCTCAATTATGCCACTTTATGGTTTCATATAATTTGTATCTCTTGACTCAACAGTTCCCCACATAATTTGGGATGTGTTTTATTTTTTTAAGAAGTGAAAGTTTGAGAGCTATTCTCAAACCGATCATGAGACTTAAGTAGCTCCAGTAAGCACAGAAGCATACTAAAAGCAAACAGGAATACTTGAAAGTTCAAAACTAGGATGATGATTATTACTAACTATATGTGAAATTAATTAAAGATTTAATTATTTGAGGAAAAATAAATTGGCAGTTTCTACTTTTTGAGTCATTAAAAACATGTCTATTGCTCTAGGGGCTTTGAGTGCATATGCAAAAAATAGACTATGCCAGCTTTGATGTTGCCAGTGTTTTTTTTTTTTTTAATAGAAATTCAACTTAAATATGTGCTGGAGTCTGCTTTTTATCCCAAATATGCCAACCTATTTTATTCTCTCTAAAAACAGTATGCATAAATGTATATGTTCACCAAGATGTTTAAATACTATAACATGATTTTTCATTTTTTAAATAAAATCATAGCATTAAGAGTTGTAAAGGACTTTTAGGCTTATTTATAAAGATACTCAGACTGGTGAGTGTGTTACGACTCATAGTTATATAGATAGCTAAACACAGAACTAATAGGGACATGGGAGTACCATAGGATACTGCTCCTTCTGCTACATGATTTAATAGACTCCAGCAGAAGGCAGACAGGAAAGGAATGATGGCAATGGACATGTTAAAACATCTCTTTTCTTTAAACTTGTATATTTGTGTGTGTTTGTATGTGTGTGTGTGTGTGTGTGTAACAATAACTTCTATGTAATTTATCAGACCGCTTTTATTTTCCTTGTATCTCACTTTTCCTTGCAATAGTCCACATTTTAAAAATATGTTAATGTAACAAATACCTACTGTACATCTGTTATGTGCCAATATCTATTATAAGTGTTAGAGGTACAAAAATGTGTAAGATAAAACATATATATTTTCATGAAAAATAAGAATATGATATAAATAATTACATAAGCAATAAAATTTCATAGATGTTTGATGAGGACATTAGAACAAAGTGATATAATAGAGAGTAAATGGTGGTGGTTTTTAAATTGATTTGGTGGTCAAAGTGTTATCTCTGAAAAAAATAACCTTTTTACAGAGACCTGAATGAAGGGATCAGGCACCGACCATATGAAGAATTTGAATAGTGTTTGAAGAAGGAAATGTAGCAAATATATGTTAAGGCTTGAGACAAGAATGAGCTTTTCACATTGAGGTCCATGTGGCTCCATATGGTACACTATAGCTGGAATGAGGATAGGATGAGAGTTCCTTTTTGAAGACAGAGTAGAATAGAGTAAGATAATGTAGGACCTTGTAGGCCATGAAAATGTCTCTGGACTTGACTCTGTAATTTTAAAAGCCATTGGCCTTAATTTTGTTTATCTCTTTGTTTACATAGAATGTAGAATTAAAAGTTAATGCCCACAATTCAGGGTGATATGAGATCCGGAACCAAGAGATGATTCATTTTAGAGGGGTGAAATGTTAGAGGCTTTTTTTTTTTTTTCCTGCTAAAATTATAGTGGAAGAATTCTTACTTAGGTATCCCTTTCTAAATCCCAGTTAACTACATTTACTTATGTTCAAATTCAAAATTTTAAATGATATGGAAAGTAAAGCACAAGAAAACATCCTTATGCTGTCTAACAAAGTACAGACTAAGAGTTTTCTGTTTGGTATTTTTACAACATTTTTTCAGAATATCATTTTCGTGTACAGAAAGAGCATCTATAGTCAGTACAAACTTCCAAAAAGAGATAATTAGGATGAACAATTATCCAGAATTATGATCTGTATCATATTGGCTCCAATAATGTAATTGTCTTCAAAATAGTTTGGGTTGTTTCTTAACTATATATATCCTTGTAGATAATTTAGTTTCTCCTGAATCATGGATAAATAAGATCTGTGCATCAAAGAAAAAAATAAGCAGCAGTAATATAATGTTATCTTACTTTTTGTCTTTTCAAATTTTAAATCAATTCAGATAACCTATAAGTATAAAATATGGCACAACTAATTTTAATTGAAATTTTATATCTACAGGTATCAAGCATTACTATTTTCATTGAGTTCCTTCCAATTCATCAATCTACTTTGGTGCCTGACATAGTCCGTTTTGAATTTGAGGGTTAGGATAAATGCAATGTGTATGTGATGCCACACATAGGAGGGCAAAGTAATTAGGAGACTGAACTTTGAAATCAAAGCCTGGATTTGAATCTCTGCTCAAAGCCCTTTGACTTTGGACAAGTTCCTCATCCTTTTGAGACTCTGTTTTCCCAATCCAAAATGGGGATAACAATGCCCACCTCACATGGTTACTGTGAGGTTTAAATGACATAATATAAATAAAGTACTTAGTAGAGTGACTGGTATGTAATATTTGTGCTATATATGCATGCTGTATAAGGTTAAAATATCACTGTATGATTCGTTTTAGCATTTGGGATGGAAAACTGTATCAAGACATGTGCATCTAGTTTTATTTTCAACACTTTTTAGTTGTTGCCCAGTGATTTTGTCTGCTGCGCACGAGCGCCCAGATATCTGTCACTTGACAATTGAGATATTTAGAGGATTAGTACGTTGAATGGCAGGTTGACTTACATTACAGTTCTCTTTCTGTGTAGCCTGGCTTCATGTTCTTAAAATACAATATTTCACAGACAAGATTGATGATGACAAAGAAGAAGAAAGCTGTTCTCTTATTGTCAAGCTGAACAAACAAACATAACTTCAAAATGAAGTTTGCACTGGGATTCCAATTCTTTTATCCTTTCAATGTAGAGAGAGAGGTTTTCCTTCTGGATTCAAAAAAGTAAAAACACATTAATCCCCCCAAAAGAAAAAAATGGAGTTTTTTAATATTCTCTGTAACTTACCAATTCATATTTATCCACACCAGGAACAGCCCAATCTGAATTGTCTGGTGACTTTTTAAGTTAGTATTTGGTTCTAGGTTTAGAACCTGAACTCCAGGTGTTAAAAACATCATCTAAATCTTTGCTTAGGAAAAATGGACTGTATAGGGAAATTGGGTACTAGATGAATGGTGGGGTAAAGAATATTTGACATTTTTCTATATTTTATCTGTTTTCATTCAATTCTTGGACAAAAATTATATTCATGTTATTCAAAAAAGAAACCAAAACAATAACATAATTGCATCTAATGAAAACAATGAAAACACTTTTTTCCCATTCTTATTTTTCATCTATCCAATTTACTCACTGTATTGGGAACCACTCTTCTTTCTTTTATGTCTTTCTTGAGCCCATTTAGGCTACACAAACAATTATGAATACAGATTCTTCATTTTGTCTTCTTTTCTTCTAAAAAGATGGGAAACCGTACACACTTTTCTTTACCTTGCATTTTTTACTTATTATATTTATACAGATATATTAAAACATGATTCTATTGATGGATATTTATTATTTGTTTCCAATCTCTTGTTATTAAAAACATTACTACAATAAATAGCCATGTACACATGTCATTTGGCACATGTGTACATATGTATCTGCACTTAAAAATGTGTATGGAATTGACACTACATGTAATTTTAAAAGCTGTTGGCCTTAATTTTGTCTGTTTATTTTTATGGACCGTAGAAATCAAAGTTAATGTTTACACTTCAGGGTCATGTCAGATCCAGAATACATTCACAATAGAATTGCTAGGTCAAAAGTTACATATTTTTATAATATCAATAACCTTTACTACCTTAGAGATTGAATTAACTTACACCCCTACCAGCTATACATAAAAGTGCCTGTTTCCTCAACAGCTTTCCCAACGTAGTTATTGGATTTATATGTTTAACTAATAGGTGAAAAATAGTTGTCATTTTTATTTTTCTTAATATTAGTAAGGTTAAGAAGCTTTGCATATGTTTAAAAACTTTTTACTTTCTTTTCTATGAATTGAAGGTTCATATTACTCATCCATTTTTGTATTGAGTTATTGATGCTTAGCTCATCAATTTTCTAGATATATACATATGCATATTAGAGGTATTATCCTTCTGTGTTGCAAAATATTTTTCTCAGTTTATCATTTATCTTTAAAGTTAGCTTATGATATGTTTTACTTTATTGTTCTAACACCATTAATTAATAACCTTTCTTTCCTCACTGAGTTACTCTTTTATACTATACTAATTTCTAGAATGTATTTTTTTCTTATTTTAAAATTTTCTTTTATACTTAATTTATCTACCAATGATCCAATAATATATTAATTTAGTTATGAGGCTTTATAATATAGTGTCTGCTTATTATTTATAATATAGTGTCATTTTGCTTTTTTTTTTTTAATTTCAGCTTATTATGGGGGTACAAAAGTTCAGGTTATATATATTGCCCATAAGTTTTCTGGCTGTAGTTATTAATTCTTTATGCATACATACTCAAGATCATCTTGTTTAGTTTTTAAAAATATTTTGATATCTTTATTGAGATCAAGTTAAATTAATAAAGCAACAAATAAAATATTAGCATGTTTATGTATTATGTAATAATTTGCTATGTGACAACTCAGTGTGTCTTTTTAATTGTTCAAGTCTTCTTTTATAACCTTTGGCAGTGTTTTAAATAGGCTGTGTATTTCAAATAGGCTATGGATATTTCTTTCCAGTTATTGCTGTATGTCTGTCTTTGGTTATTATTATATATATTTTCTTTATATCTTCTGTCTTATGGTTGTTTATATTATTTTTTATCTTTTATATTGTGTTTAATTTATGTAAAAATATTGATTTATTTGTATTATTTTTGGTAAAGGATATGCATTCCTTTGCTTGTAGCAGTTTTTTTTTCAGTTACTTCTCAGGATTTTTAGGTATACAATTATATGTAAATATTGAGAGTTGTATCCACTTCCTTCTCTTTTTATGCTTCTATTGTTTAATCTTGTATAATCACCTTGTCTAGCATCTCTAGGATATTACAAAGTAATGGTAATAATGTCTTTTGAAGTCTTGTCTTGACTGCTTCTAGAGTTTCCTTAAAGTTGTTCTTTTCTTAATCCTCTAAAAATATTTTTAAATCTTTTCATCTACCTGCTATTTAATTATTGGCTAGAATTTCCTTAGAAAACTCCTAGAACTGGTGCTTTCTTTAATGGAGTGGTAATCTTTGGCAAATGCCACTCTGTCATCAAAGGAAATTGTTCAGTGTTACATTTTCTTTCTCCTCTGAGATCTATTCTGGCAACTTATATATAATAGAAAATTATACATATTTTCTTAAAAGTTGAGTAGAGTACTTTCTTATGATTCTTTTAATATGCTCTCTTTCTGTGGTTACTTCTCCTTTATTGTTTATTAATGTTATTCTTTTTTAAATCTTATTTTCCTCTTTGTTATTCCTTATAATGTAATTACATACAATATGAACAAGCTTTTTGAGTTTATTTTTCTTCTTTTTTAATTTATTATTTATTGTTTATATTGCTACATATTTTAAAAATAAAATTTGAGTCTGGTCCATCACTGATTTATTTTTATCTTTTTAAAGTGTTTATAATTGTAAAAGGCAATGAATTTTCCTCATAGTACTTCTATATTTTAAAAGTGTTTGCATTATCATTGTTTTCTAGAAATCCTGTTTTTCCTTATTGATATGAATGTTTTAAAAGAAAGCCTTGTTCATTTACAAAAAGAATGATCTTTTGTTTCTATTTTTCTTGATGAAGTTCTATTAAATAGTTTATTACATTGAGAACAGACAAAACTTTTCAGACTTTTTTTGCTTCAGAACGAATTAAAATTTGCTCTCCAAACATATGGTCATTATAGGAATTCACTAATATCCTTAATATTACTAATATTTTTTCCCACTACTTCTATTTCTCATACTTTTTATAATTATGATGTGTGAATGTTAGAGTTGGTATAAATTATACACTTTAGCATTATAAAGCACCCTTGCTTGTTTCAGATATTATTTTATTTGTTTATATATATTGTACTGATATTAAGACTGTGATTCATGTTTTCTTCTTATTTTGGTTCCCTGATATAATTCTGCACATCCATTTATTTTCAAACTCCCTGAAGAACTTTATTTAGGTGTGTCTATTGTACACAGTATGGAGTTGGATTTTGCTTTTTTATTGCAATATGAAAATCTTTTATTTTTTTACAATTGGTGATTTAGACTAAGAAGTTTTGAATATCTGTATTAAAAGAACAGTTGTCCTGAAAATAAACACAAGACTTTGGGATCAAGGCAGACTATTATTACTTACAGCAAAAAACACACCAGTTCCCCTTACTTCAATCTTTCTCCTTACTCAAATTTTCAATTTTCTTTTCCTTATTTGCTCTCATTTTTTTGTTAGTCATATGGTTTCTGCCTTTTCAAAGGCATATAATTTAAATTCTAATCAGTTATGACCATCTATATTTTTTTTAGTCTTAATTCTGCAGTCAGAAATATTCAATATCATTAATCTTTTTGGTAGGATTTTTCCAATAATCTCTTATTTGGCTAAAGATAATCTAATAGGTTTTCTAAATAAGGACTCATGGGAAATATATCTTGAGGTCTTCTATGTTCAAAATTACTTGTTTAGAGACTACTTAGAAGGGAAACACCATTGTTGGATAAATAATCCTTAGATCTCATTTCTTATCCTTTAAATTTTAATAGGTATTACTCCATTGCCTTCATTTAAGTTAATCTTTTCTGTGCTGCTCTGTTTTTTAATGTTGCTATATAAAATTTGATGCCAGTCTAGATTTTTTTAGTGAAAGGTTTGGTCTTTCTGTGGATCTCTTTGCTATTTATCATTAACACCCAGTACCTTAGTAGAATGTATCCCATATTGACATTCTGGGTCAACTTTTCCTGGCATATGGAGTGCCTTTTAACTAGCTAGATTTATGTATTGATTTATCCAGGAATATGTCCTTCAATTATATCTTCCTTATTTATTTTTGTGTTCAAATATTTAGTTTACTTCTATGGTGGAACCATTTAAGAATATTGTACATCTCCTTTGCCTGATATCTATAGCTATCTTTTTTTTTTCCTCTAAATCTTTTTAGTTCTTCTTTTTTATTCATTCCTTTGTTTGTTCTTGTAATTCCCATCCACTACATCCCTTATTACATTTTCCACCATGTCTGCACTTTATTATGTCTCTCTACTTCTTCGCTAGGTTCTGCCAGCTCAATTTTTATTTTATTCTATTTTATTTCTGTTTTCTCATGTGTATCTGCTGTATGGTTTTTCTTCATAGAGACAATTACTTCATATATATATATATATTCTTATAATTCTCAGCGAAATGTTTGGACAGACTTTGATCTGTGGCAGCAGTTTTCTTACTAAAACTTTGGTAACTTTTCCTGCTTTCACACCTCGTAGTTTTATATCTTTGTGTTTATTCTGTGCTAGCCCTCTTTTTATTACTTCTTGGAATTAGTTGGATTTTCCCTCACCCAGCTTTTTACAGAAACTGCCCCCACCCACTCTGAATTTTTTTTTTAGATCAATTCTTTAAACATCTTTATTAGAGTTGCCTGTGTGGCTTATATTCCATGGACTATAATCAATCACTCCAGTTTTTGTAGTTTTTATTTGATGGGAGGTCTATGGCATTATACCTTCAGGATGAGCCCATTCCATCCAGAAAATGCTTTTTGACTTGCATATTTAGCATCTACTGATACTGAGCTGCCTCACTCTTTATTTTTCTCTCTATGGTTGCTAATATAGTTCACCATAAATGATGTCTATGCAAATCTTAGCAGATGTTGTAACTCTTATGATTTTCATTTTTCACAGACCATAATTATTTTTATTTAACCTGAACATATCATTTGAATGTATTTTTTTCATTCACATTGTTGTTTTTACATTTGTTCAATTATGCTACTGAATATAAACCCCCAAATCTCAATGGTTTAACACAATAAAATTTATTCCTATCTCAAATAACAGTCTAGTTCTGGCATTTCTGGGTGGGAGGCCCCTACTGAGCCACTGTCTTCTAATTAGTGAGGTGGGGGCCAAGGATTTTTTCATATTATGGCTCTACTTTCTAAAATGTAAACTCTCAATGTCACTTTGTGGGTTAGTCTCCATTCCATCCAACTGAAAAGGGAAAAGAGGAAGAGAAGTATTAAAGGACAACACATAGGAAGGGTATATGTAATTCATTTCATTGACTGGTGTAGAATCATATAACGTTACCCTCCTGCAGAGACCAGCATATAAACTAATCATATGTTTGGTAATGTGCGAATATGGGTTTGGTGATCAAATAATATATTCTACCAGAGTAGGATATCAGAGGAGAAGTTGCTTGGTGTTTCATGCTGTCCTAGACATATTAAAAATTGTTTCCAATGTTCTTTCTTATTCTATCTAGTCTGATATTCTAAAATTAAGTTCTATCTAGTTCTATCTAGTCTGATATTCTAAAATTAAGCCTAAGAAACAGTAGACATTGAGTAAATATATAATAAATGGGTGAATATATGAATGAATAAATAGATAGTTTCTTGTTATATTGAAGGAGTAATTGATGAAAAGCTGGGTGGCTGGATCAGAAATGACATGTAACAAAGGTAGCCAAATTGGCAGACCTATTTGTCATTTGCTATAGTATACTATTTTCTTATTTTTCGTCTTTGCCATCATGTAGTGCTAAAGAATGAATGTGAGATTTCAGATGTAGAGAAATATAAAAAATGAAAGTTAAACTGTATAGATTCTATCTGTCCTTTAATTTCACCATTTCTCTGATTTATGTGTGTGTGTGTATATATATATATATAAATATTACATTTGTTTCTTATTATGATTGAGACAAGTTTCCATATCCAATTTGATAAAGTTAATAGGAAACAGCTTCCAAATGCAATGTTTTGTTGGATTTAGGCAAGACATTTTTCAAAATGTAAACATGAAATTGTTTTTAAAATCGGTGATGAAATTATAAAGGGTTATGAAAAGTTCAAAGTATTTATTTTGCCTTTTGTCTACTATATAATGAGGATATAAATAGAAATGTGAACTAGAAGCAACTTTCAGAAGGCCTGTAAAATATTCCAATGTTAAACATTCATTCAGACTTCGGATAGATATGCTTTGAAGCTTATAAAGTTTTTGTTTAAGGCCCATGAGTTATGCTTCAGTGTGGTAGACAGAAGAATGGTGCCCCGAAGTTTTCACATCCTAATCCTCAGAACCTGTGAAAATGTTACTTTATGTGGCAAAAAAGGATTAAGGCTGCAGATTAAATTAAGGTTTCTAATCAGCTGATTTTAAAAAGAGGGAATTATTCTGGATTATCCTGGTGGACCCAGTATAGTCACAGAGTCCTTAAATGTGGAGAGGGAGGTAGGAAAGTCAGTGTCAGAGTAATGTGATGTGAGAAAGACTCCACTGGCCATGACTGGCTTTAAAGATGGAGGGAAAGAGTTGCAAGGCAAGGAACATAGATGGCCTCTAGAAGCTGAAAAGAGCGAGAAAATGCATTCTCCCTTAGAACCTCCAGAAAGAAACACAGCCATGCTGACTTTGATTTAGCCCAGTGGGCCCATTTGGGATTTTTTTTCTCCATAACTATAGGATAATAAATTTGTGTTGTTTTAAGCTACTAAGTTTGGGGTGACTTGTCACAGCAGCAATAGGAAATGAAAACACTCAGTAAACCAAAATGTTTCTAGGCTATGAGCTTCATATTTTTCCCAACTTCTGCACAACAGTATAGTTGATCAACAGGAGACCAGTAATCTGAAAGTCTAAAGATGTATAGTTGAGTTGTCTGATCAGATTTGTTGTTTTATTTAGCTTATTGGCCCTGACCAAATTATATTACTTTTCTGCCATACCTAGCAGCAAGTATTTTATGGAATCCTTTGAAAACATCAGTTTATATGAGATGCCAAGACAAATCTTGGCTAATAGCAAACCTGAATGGTCACATTGATGAGGTAAAGAGAAATAATGTTTTGAGAGTCAGTTTAACTCCCATCTCTTAAAAATAATTTAGCACTTGTATAAAATCCAAACTCATATATTAGTTTATTTTTCTCTGAATTTTTAAAAACTCTTTCTCAGCCTTGAAAGTGCACATTGCATATTTTATTAAGCTAGGAAAGACAAGCAAACTGACTAGTAAAAAATAAAAGAGTAGGTAGGAAAAAATGTATTTGAGGAATTTTCTGATAAAATACATAAAGAAAATACTCAGAATAAAATTATCTTTACCAGGCAAACATAAAAATGACTGTAACTTTTTAGGGTCTCTCTAAAGACATGAACTATTTTGCTCAGTAACTTAATTATGATCTAAATTTTCATATTTGAGTGGAGAAATAGAGGGGTTGCTGGTTGAAAATGTAAAATGAGCTGAAAATCACAATGATATGAAGTATGTTTCTGATAATTTTGCTAATTAAATTGTTTCAGAAAAGTTGCAAAGCTATGTATGCCCTATGGGAAGGTTTATTGCTTTTCTGAAGTATTCCAACAAGAAACCAAACTATGAGCACTTATGAAACATTATGTGTAAGGCCCAAAGTTAGATTAGCCGAGTTGTTTTGAAGAGGCATCAAATAATTGATCAGGAAGTAAAACTGTGATTATAGAATAAAATCACAGTTGAATTGTAGCAAATAATTGCAAAAATAATTAAAGTCACAAATCCTCCCAGTAACAATGTGAAACAGTTCTCTTTAGTGCCCCACAGGGATGGAACTTGCTAGCTTTGATTGGGATTAAACCTGGAGGTATAAAAGAAAAGGAAAAGTGTGGTCTGGAAGAAATCATATTGAGAACATATCATCCGTAGGAAAAAAAAAAGTTCCTGAGAAGTGAATTTGGAAGTTATGTAATTTCCATTTCAAAGGATGCAATTTATTATAGTTCCTTTAATGATTTTTAAAGAAGTCAACGTCAGCTTGGGCTTTCATATATACATAGATTTCCAGGTCTCAGTTTGTTTCTTTTTCTGCTATAGTAAAATACAGCCCACTTGTTTCACATCTCTAAGTGAAAGAATAGGAACTTAATTAAGGGAGTAAAAATTGCTTCCAGAAGAATTATGGATAGATTCAAATAAGCAATGTATCTGTTGATTCTAGAGGAGTAAAATAACTGCTCTTTTGCTTGTAGTACTTACATAGCGTACACACAATGCAATGTAATATCCACTACTGGATGAAACCCTAGCAGTAAAATGAATGATTTCTGAAAATATGTCTTCCATCCTTTAAAAAAAGATCTACTAATAAAATGCAGCCTGAAAAACACACACACATTGCCTATATTCTTGTTGGCTTTGGTGTTAGCCACTCAATCTTTCTTTTGATGTATATGTTATGATCCAAGTGTAAATATCTACCTAATCTATGATCTTTCAGGTTTCTTTGAAATTTAATAAATAGGATTACCCATGCAAAAGAGATCCATAAAGAAAGCCTTAAAAGAAAAAATAATAATATAAAATCCACTCTTGAATTTAAAGCACCTAGTTACAAACAAACTCAAATCTCAATTTTTCAAAGCTCCAATGTTTTAAATTCAATTATTTTATTACTTCTAAATGATTTACTGAGCACCTACCACCATATTGTTTGCATCATGGAGACATTTTATGCTTAAGAGATTTATAATTATATAGTAAATAAAAGCCTCCACAGGAAAACAAATTGAAATAATAAGACAAAGTGGTATATAGTTAAAAAAAAAGTACAATAGATAGATTACTCAATTTAGTGATTTTTGCTTCAAATTGAGATATCCTCTTTAATTGGGTAGGTTCTACTAATAAAGCCAAAGAGTCATTTCAAACTGCAGAGAGACAATCTTGATCTGTAGTTAATAAATAAAAATTAATTCAGCATTTACTATGTGCAATCACTGTATCATGAGATTGGGCTAAAATGATGAACAAATGAGAAAAATATAGTTTTAGCTATCTCAAAGGTATATAGTAGTGCAGGATACATACAAGAAAACAGATAATGACAGTACAGTGTGATAAATAATGTGAAGTAGTAGTTCAGTGGCCACAGGATGCCAGTAATTCCAGTTTGGAGAGTCAGGACTGATGGAGTAGAAATTCACCAAGTAAAAAGAGATGGACAGAAATGTTTTGGTAGAGGAAATAGCAAACAATAAAAGTCCAAGAGTGGAAAAACAGAAAATGGAAGAGGAAAGGGAAAGGGGGAGCAAGAGAAGGATAAAGAGAGGGGGAGAAAGAATGGGTATAATTGACCTATTGGATAAATGAAAGAAAGTTATTGTAGCTATGTTGGAGTGAGAAGGAATTGTGGAAAGAAATGAGGCTGAAAGAAAAGGCAGGAATTATATCGTCAGTAATTCTCTGTCTCACTCACACACACACACACACACACACACACACACACACACACACACACACAGAGGCACACACAGTATTTTGTTTATCCATTCTCTCCAGGACAAAAGCATTTCCAAATGGTTGACAACTGCATGTTCACAGAAAAAGACTAATCATTCAATGATTTTTTTTTTTCTTGAGACAGAGTCTGTCCTTAGAAAAATATTATAGGAACAATGGAGCAGTGATGTAACATGTAACAAAGGCAGCAAGCATTGCCTTCTGGGTGCATCTACTCAAAAATAAGAGCACTTTATGGTGCTGCACAGAACAGTCAGTCTCCAGAATGGCTGCATCACATTTTCCTGAGATCTTATCCTTTATACACATTTCTACAACACAAAGTTATGCACTTGCATAGTTCATATGCTATTTATATAGATGTGTTGTTTTGAACCACACAGTGATGTTTATTTTTTCAACCAACATTTAAAAGTTTTAAATCTGTCACTTAAAAATTCAGATTCCTAGTTCCTTGTCAGAAAAATTGAAGCTTTGGCAACACCTGGCTTTCATTTCTTCATGGCAGAAACTGGCTGGAGCAGAGTAGTGGCAGCCTCCTTAGGTAGTGCAGGTGCAAGCTATTTTGCTATACTCCTCAACACTTTGTTTTGTATACCTAGTCTCTGTAGATTTTGGAAATTTTGACCCAGGGTATAAGGCCATTAACCTTCCTACTGGTCAACTTTAGGTCTTAGCCTTGTCTTCCATGTTGCTTGATTGGTATCTTCATATACTCTGCTTGGGGCCACATTTTACTCTTTGGATATATTTCTGCCACTCTTTTTTTATTTGAATCCACAATCCTTATTTTCCCATATAGAGTGGGAAGGCCTTAATGCAGTCTATTATTATTTTTAGAAAGTCAATATTATTCCTCTGCCCAAATATTTCTGAGAGCTGTCCATTTCACTCACAGTGAGTCACATCCCTATCATTGGCCCAAAGGCCCTAAGCTTTCTGTACATATCACCAACCACACCCTCTCACTTACATTGCTCCAGCCCATTGTCCTCTCAGCTGTTCCTCAAACATGCCAGGTATGATCCCAGCTCAGAGACTTTTTTCTAGCTGGAACACTCTTCCCCAGATTCATCCCCTTCTTGCTTTGTTCATAACTGACGTTTTAAATGACATCAACACTGGTTACCCTATCTAATAGAGTGAATTGTCGTCTCTCTTCCAGCACTCCTAAGTCTCCTGATCCTGATACAGTTTTATGGTTACTGTCATTGTGATAGCATTCATGACTTTCACACCATATGCTTTGTGATTTGTTCTGCTCATTGTTTATGGTATGTCTTCGCTAGAATATATGTTCCTGGAGAGCAAGAATCATTGTCTTATTTTGTTCATTGATTTTCTCAAAGTACCTAAAATGGTACCTAAATATTAATTGAATTAAAAAAATAAGTAAATGAATGAGTGACATATGATAAAAGTCAAAATACAAGAACGTCATTAAATTCTTTCCCTCTATTTACTCATATGAGTTTTCACATTTACTTTCAGAAGGAAGTTTTATTCGGGAAGAACAATGTATTTATCATCACCACAAAATAAATTTTTTAAAAAAAATCAGTGTATACATCCTTTGTAAGCCTCAAGTTTCTAATCTGGCAAAAAATAATTTTAAAAATTAAAAAGTACATTAATGCGTTTAAGGCTTATTATGGAGATATAAATAAGTGAATAATTATAGGTGTTCATTGTAATAACACTTGCTACTACTAATAATAAAAATAATAGAAGCTAACATTTATTTAGCATATGCTATGCATCAGGTACTATGCTAAGCATGTCATAAATATTGCCTCATTTAAGCTCATTGAATTCATATAACAACTTTAAGATGCACAGCATATTATTATGCCTGTATTTCAGATGAAGAAACCGAGGTTTAAAGAAGTCATTGATACAGTCACTGCTTCAACTCGGTTTTTTAAAAATCTAAATTATTTTAATTTCACTGTTCTTCTGCACTATATTATCAGATAATGTTGTCATCGTTTCTTACAGATTCAGCCACAACTATCTCTTTTTGTCTTTTCCTAAATTCTTTTTCCCAGTTGCTGATGCAGATCAACACAATAATAGCCAGTTATGCATCAGCACTACACTAAGGAACGGCCACGTGCTGCTGGCTTGGCACAAACCTAATGGCCAAGTGCCTACCAGACCACGAAGGCTGTATCAGAAAGCATCCAGTAGTTTAACAAATGTCAAAATTACAGTATCCAGGTTGAAACAAAATGAGCAAGACAACAGATACTAGAAATAAAGGAAAGACTGTTCTTTGTTATTGAACTTGATTCCCTTCAGCTGCAGGACCTCTTCTAAACTGACCCCACTTTAAATAAAACATTCTTTTTCTGTACTTACATATTTTAGTGGGAGAAAAGCAAATGGACATTATCATCTGCCCCAGATTCTTGGCGTTGGCATTATTTCTTACAACTAGCAATGAGCTAGAATTGCTATTCCTGCCACTCAGTTGCATAGTTATCTGCTAAAACAAAAAGAGAAATCACAAAAAATGCAATTTGGGCAGTAGTAGTCCTCCAAACCCAGCATTTTTTTTTTTAGCCTATGTTTCCCAAATGATATTCCAACAATCATAGTAATTTAGCATGTTATGTTCTTGATTCTGTTGGGCAGAGAGTGATTATGTAAGAAAATAAGGTATATTGTGTTGTTTGATATTGCACTTCAGCAAAGGAACGCCACCAGCTGACAGTAATCAGGCAAGGCAGAGAAATTAGGCAGAAATTGCCTACAATGTGCGGGAGCTTAACGAAGGTGGAAAGGTGAAGATCACTTGTGGTTTGGTCAGCACAGAGAGTTTGGAGTACAAAATGTACAACTCAGAAAGTAGGAAGCATTAGTGAGCCCCGTGTTTTAAATCATCGCTTTGAAATTTAAAGAGAGATTACTTGTTATGTGGAAGAGTGGGATACCAGTCCATATACCAAGGACTCTCACAGCATGTATGGTTTGCTACATCTGAGCCAACGGATCTAGAGGTATGTAATGAAGAGACAGGGTACATTCTTGGGAGGTTATTGGTATCTTCTTGGGAAAATATGTTGAACCGGTTTAGAGGAATGCTATTGCTCTGTATAAAGCAAGATAATTCAGGAACAAGTCCAGGGATTGGACGGTGTTGCTTGGGTAAGAAAGTGACTCATTAAGTAGAAAGTTACCTTTAAAAAAATGGTTTAAACTACATCAAAAAGTATAGGTTAGAAAGTTAGGTGACAACAGTAATACCTCACTTTTTATAACACTTTATTACTTAAACAGAACTTAGAGATAAATCATCTCGGTTGCCTAATGAGATAATACAATGGTTTGGAATCAAAGGAAAAGATTTTCATTAGATTTGACACTTACTAACTCTGAGATCTCAGGCATACTATTTAAAACCTCTGACTCTTGGTTTACTTTCTTGGCAATGGGGATGATACACCAAACCCATGGCTCATTGAAATGAGAAATAAAACAGCTAAGGCAATGCCTGATACATAGTAAGTGTTAAATAAATGTTGGCTGTTTTTTTTTTAGCTCTCCTGGATTATAAAATAATAAATGTCATGCTGCTAACAGATTCATTCTTTTCAAGTCAAGGTAATAAAGTTCAAGCTAGGAGAAATAGTGAAATGTTATAAAGACATGAAGTAGAAATAGAGCATTTAGCTTTCAAAATATTTTCAAACAACTTCCACTTGACTTTCAGTTTTTTAAATTATAAAAAGTATATTTGTCATTACATATTTTATATAGTATACATTTTCAAAGTTTTTCCAGTGATAAAATAAACTTCCACTGGCATTTAAATGAATTTGTTATAAACCCATTGCACTCAAAAAATTTTAATACCTTGTTTTTCCCTTACCTACTCTACTTTCTGCTTTTCTATAATATGTTTTATCTTTCTAGCTTCTTTTCCATTAACTCTTGTTTACTCATTGGTTTCTACATTATTTATATAATTTTGTTTGTATAATTTAAAAACTTTTAATCTATTATTTCTATTTCTCTTATGATGTATGCGACAGAAGAAAAACAAAAAAAATATTAGCTACCATTATTATTATTATCATCTTTATGCTTTTATTTTTAAATCTGTGGTTTGTGTATTAGTTATCTTTTGCTGCTTAGCAAAGTACCCCAAAACATAGTGGCTTAAAACAGTATATATTTATCTTATAGTTTTTGTTGGCAAAGACTTTTGGCATGTCATAGCTTGATGTCTCTGGCTCAAGGTCTTTCATAAACTTGTGATTAGGCTGTCAGCTGGGGCTGTGGTCTAATCAGAAGGTTTGACTAGGCATGGGAGAAAATCTCTCCAAGCTCATGAGTGTGATCATTGGCAGGTTTTATTTCCTTGCCACGTGGATCTCACCACAGGGCTGGCTCACATCATGGCAGGGCAAGAGTCCAAGAGAGGGCACACAAGACAGAATTCATAGTCTTTTTATGACCTACTCTTGGAATTGTCATTGCATCACTTCTGCCATACACTATTTGTATGAGGGAGTCAGTAAGGGAACATTTAAGGGGAAAGGATTACACAAGGACATGAGTATCAGAAGGCAGTGATCATTGGGAGTCATCTTAGAGACTGTCTTTTATCTAAACTGCTGTTTATAGACTGCCTCACTTCATACACTCAATGTCATTTTATACTCACCACTCTTTAAGATTCCACTCTTAACTCTGTTTAAGCCACTGTCTTCACTAACAAATAATTACATTTTAAGAGTTAGCCTGCTGGAGTAATTCTCCAAACGGGTTAGGGGGAAATTTTCTGTTACATTTAGAATTAAATAATTTTAAGCCCTGAAACAGATTCAATATTTTCAAAAACCTAGCCCTGACCTTCCTTTCCAGCTTCATGGCCCTATCAATATCTCTACTATATGCCCCCAGAATGATCCTGGAAGCAAGAATGATCTCAGAAATTGATTACGGTTCAAAATATTCCTTTAAATATTCCTATGCTCAAGTTGGGGAATTTGAAATGTACGGGTATAAAAATCCTGATATTCCGCTGATGAAATTTTATCATATAGTACCTCAAATCTTGGTGAGTCTACTTCAAATATGTAGAAATCACTTTTTTAAATGTTGCTGCTATTTCACAAAACTCACCAAGTCAAATCTTCAGAACAATGCATGCTTCTTTTAAAATGTGTTCTACATTTTCCCAGAATTTCACCATACCTTTTCTTGTACAAAGTACTCTTTCTTTAGTGTAAAAGTTGCACATTTAGCATACAATATTCTTTGATATTACTCTTTTTGACTTATTAAGAAAAGAAATGTTGAGAGACTATCCTCAGATCATACAACCAGTCAGGGAAAGACCCAGAACCACAAAGTAAATAATCTATCCATGTGTGGAATCCTCTCTACCATATAGCACCATCTCTCTTATGTTGTTACAATCAGCATCTTAGGAAATCATATGCTAGGATTTGGACTGATGATACACTTCTCCTCCAAGGGTTTTTTTTTTTTTTTTTTTTATTAATCAGAGTACAAACAGCAAAAAATAAGTACTCCATTTATGTTTGTAAAGAAAATAAGATGCCCCAAATTGTGAAACATAATTAAATTGAAGAGTGATGTTTGAAATTATAAACTGAAATTAACTATTAATTTAACATATACTGAATTTATTAGCTTAGCATGTAGTATATTTTTAATAATAGCAAAAGTGTTAATAAAGAGGCAAAATTCTACTCATATCTATATGTGGAAAAAAAGAAGTAGATTAAATAATGAATGCATTTACACTGTAAATTTTAAACATTGTGGGGAATAATACCTGTAAAATAGTTCATCTCTAGTAAATGAGTCCCACAACATCACAAATATATTTAATGAATGATGGTATGCAAGAAGTTTGTCTATTTTTTTAATTTATCATTTTTCCACCATCAACCAGTACTTTCAGATAATGCTATTGGAAAATAATTTTATTTGCTTGAGCCACCATATGACCACCTTTCCAAACATTACTAGAGAAATTTTTAAAAATGATCTATTCTAGTTCTTCCTTGCTGCAAATATTGTCCTCTTGACAGTCTTTAGCAGTGTGTAGGTATGAGTGTGGGTGTGCATATGAATGAATGGAAGCAAAGCTATAGGTAAATCAGCATGTGAAAATGCTGTTTTAATAAAAGGACATGTTTTTATCTACTGAACAGTCCAGAGAAGAACTATCAACATAAAGATGGTTAAAATGTAATGACGTGCAGAGATATCTCAGGGGGAGTACATACAGTTTTATCTCTCTATCTCCAGGGGAGTACATGTAAACTAAGCATAAATATTTTTATGTGTGGCAGATTTTTAAAGCTAATTGTTAGTAAACCATGGCTCCATGAAAAACCTCTAAGGGACAATAAACTGCTCCAGTATTAAGAGCATTGTAAAATAAAATTGGGCAAGTGTATATAATGTATTCAAAGGGAATTGATGGAAAACATAGTACCAATACCATTCAGTATTCAGTTTGACATGAAAATATTTTAAATTCACAGTATAGGACCAAAATTTGGAACACAAAATATTCAGCTAAAAGTAAAAATCATGTAATGATCATCCTTAGAAGAAGAAAAACGAAGTTTTCTTCATTTTGCCAGTTGACAAAATATAAATGTATGCATGTATGTTTTTAGGAATAATGAGGGAAAGCTCACAATTAGCTGAACAGGATTAGATTGATTTTTAATGTATCAGAAATAGAGTTAAAATATACAGATAACATGCTTTACCATCTCATAAATCACCAGAAGAATAACCTACATTTGTTTGGGTTGTGAGTTCTTTTACTGGCAAACAGCTACTCTGAAAAAGAAAAAACATAAATATAAACCTCATTTCAATGATTTTTATTAAAAATTTGAAAATTGGACATTTCTAAATGTTACATAAAGAAAAATGTATTATAATTACAGTATTTACAGATGCCTCAATGACATATTTTCAAACTTATTGTACAATATACTTCATTAAATAGAGCTTAGCATAGAATAATGAGAAATAAATCATGCTAATTGTTACTTTTAAATTTAAATATATTTTTATTAAAAATTTCAAAATATTATGGGGGTACAAATGTTTTTGTTATGTTGATATCTTGTATAATGCTTAAGTCAGGGCTTTTGCTATTCCTGTCACCACAATAGTTTTCATTGTACCCAATACATAATTTTTTATCCCTCAGTCCCCTTCCAACCTCCCCCCTTCTTGGTTTCCAATGAACTTTATATCCCTTTGTGCCCATGTGTACCCATCATTTATTTATCACTTATTGATGAGAAATATGGTGTTTTGTTTTCAATTCCTGAGATATTTCACTTAGAATAATGGTCTCCAGTTTCATCCAAATTGCTGCAAATGACATTATTTCATTCTTTCTTAATGGCTGACTAGTACTCCATGGTGTATGTGTATGTATGTGTGTGTACACATTTTCTTTATCCACTTGTGAATTGATGAGCACTTTGGTTAATTCAACATCTTTGCAATTGTGAATTGAACTGCGATAAACATTCAAGTGCAGATATTTTTTGATAAAATGACTTCTTTCCTTTTGGGTAGATACCCAGCAGTGGATTGCTAGATCAAATGGTAGGTCTACATTTATTTCTTTGAAGAATCTCCATACTGTTTTCCATAGATATTGTACTAATTTGCAATCCTATCAGCAGTGTATAAGCACTGCTGTCTCTCTGCATCCTTGCCAGCATCTATTGTTTTTCGACCATTTAATAATGGCCTTTTTGATAGGGGTAAGGAGGTATATGGCATTGTAGTTTTAATTTGCATTTTCCTGATGATTAGTGATGTTGAGCATTTTTTCATATGTTTGTTTGTCATTTGTTTATCTTCTTGGAAAAACTTCTGTTCAAGTCTTTTGCCCACTTCTTGGTGGGGCTGTTTGCTTTTTTCTTGCTGATTTGTTCAAGTTCTTTGTAAATTATGAATATTGTCCTTTATTGCATGTACAGTTCACACATATTTTATCCCATTCTGTAGGTTGTCTATTCACTCTGTTAATCATTATCTTTGCTGTTCAGAACCTTCTAAATATAATTAAGTATGATTTATTTATTTATTTTTGTTGTTGTTGTATTTGCCTTCGGGGTCTTAGTCACAAATTCTTTACTTAGGCTGATGTTGATAAGAGTTTTTCCTGTGTTTTCTTTGAGAACCATTATGGTTTCATACCTTACATTTCAGTCTTTTATCCATCTTCAATTAATTTTTTGAATTAATTTTTGTATATGGAGAGAGATAGGGGTCCTGTGTTATTCTCCTATATGTGGCTATCCAGTTTTCCAAGCACCATTTATTGTATTCCTTTCCTCAGCGTAGGTTGGTGTCTGTTTTGTTGAAGAGCAGTTGGTTGTAGATATATGGTTTTATTTTTGAGCTCTCTATTCTGTTCCATTGGTCTATGTTTCTAATTTTATACCAGTACCATTCTGTTTTTGTTACTATAGCCTTATAGAATAATTTGAAGTCAACTAATGTGGTGCCTCCAGATTTGATCTTTTTGCTTAAGATTGCTTGGGGTATTCAGGCTCATTTTCAGTTCAAAAAGAAGCTAAGGATTATTTTACCTAGATGCATGAAATATAACATTGATATTTTGATGGGGATTACACTGACTCTGTCAATCACTTTGGGTAGTTTGGACATTTTAACATACATTTTAACATTTTAATGTTGATTCTGTCAATCCGTAAGCAAGGGATGCTTTTCCATATGTTAGTGTAATCTGCAATTTCTTTCATCAGTGTTTTGTAGTTCTGCTTGTGGAGCTCTTTCGTCTCCTTGGTTCAGTATATTCCCAATATATTCAGTATATTTTATTTTCTTTGTAGCTATTGTGAATAGTGTTGAGTCCTTGATTTGTCTCTCAGCTTGAATGTTATTAGCGTATAGAAATGCTACTGATTTGTGTACCTTAGTTTTGTAATCTGAATCTTTGCTGAGTAATTCTATGAGTCTTTTGATGGAAAATCTTTAGGATTTTCTAGATACAAGATCATAGAGTCATCAAACATGGATACTTTGACCTCCTCTTTCCTAATTTGGATACTCTTTATATCTTTCACTTACCTTATTGCTCTGGCTAGGATTTTCAATACTATGTTGAGTAGAAGTGATGACAGTGGACACCCTTGTCTTTCTCCAGTTATTGGGGAAAATGGTTTTAATTTTTCCTCATTCAGTATGATGTTGGCTGTGTGTTTGTCATATATGGATTTTATAATTTTGAGATACATTCCTTCTATATCTAGTTTGTTGAGGTTTTTTGTCATCAAAGGGTGCTGGATTTAATCAAATGCTTTTTATGCATCTATTGTGATGATCATAGGGTCTTTGTTTTTGCTTCTGTTTGTGTGGTGAATCATGTTTATTGATTTGTGTATGTTGCATCCCTGGGATGAAGCTCACTTGATACTGGTGAATTAACTTTTTGATATGTTGTTGGATTTGGTTTGGTAGCATCTTGCTAAGGATTTTTGCATGTTCATAAGAGATATTGGTCTGCAGTTTTCTTCCTTTGTTGTATCCTTTTCTGACTTTGGTTTCAAGGTGATAACTGGCTTCATAGAATGAGTTAGGGAGGATTCCCTTTTTCTTGATGTTATGCAATAATTTCTGTAGGATACATACCAGTTCTTTGTAGGTCTGATAGAATTTGGCTGTGAATCTGTCTTTTCTAGGGTTTTTGTTGTTGTTTTGGGGAGATTTTTTATTACTGCTTTAATCTTGCTGCTCGTTATTGGTCTGTCCAGGAATTCTCTTTCTTCCTGTTTTAAGATTGGGAGGTTATGTGTTTCCAGGAATTTACCCATTTCTTCTAGGTTTTCTAGATTGTTTGTGTAGAGTTTTTAAAAGTATTCATGGATGGTATTTTGTATGTCTGTAGTATCAGTTGTAATGTCTCCTTTTTCATTTCTGATTGAGCTTATTTGAGTCCTTTGTCTTCTATTTCTGGTTAATCTGGTTAGTGATCTATCAATTTAGTTTATCTTTTCTAAGAATCAACTTTTTTTCATTTATCATTTGTATTGTTTTTTGGATTTCATTCCATTTAGTTCTGATCTGAGCTTTGTTATTTCTTTTCTTCTGCTGCCATTGGCTTTGGTTTGTTCTTCTTTTTCTAGTTCCTTGAGGTGTGACATTAGGTTGTTAATTTGTAATCTTTCTGTCTTTTTGTTGTAGGCATTTTAGCCTATGAACTTTCCCCTTAGGACTTCTTTTCCTGTATCTCATAGATGTTGGAAGCTGGTGCCTCCTTTGTTATTCAGTTGGAGACATCTTTTGATTTCCATCTTAATTTCATCATTTACCTAAAGTTCCTTTGGCAGCAGGTTATTTAATTTCCGTGACTTCGTGTAGATTTGAGTGTTTCTCTTGGAATTGATTCTAGTTTTATTCTACTGTGGTCTGGGAAGATATATGGTATGATTTTGATTTGTTTGAATTTGCTGATACCTATTTTGTAGCCTAAGACATGATCAATCTTGGGTAATGTCTCATGTGATGATGAGAAGAATGTATATTCAGTAGTTTTGGGGTAGAATGTTCTGTAATTGTCTGTTAGGTCCATTTGTTCCAGAGTCTCATTAAACTCCCGTGCTTCTTTATTCATTTTGTACTCGAGTGATCTGCCTAGGTCTGTCAGTTGGGTGTTGAATCCCCAGAAATTAAGATGCTATTGTTTCTTTCTTTGCTAGATCTAGTAGAATTTGCTTTACAAAACTGGGAGTTCGTATGTTAGGTGCATATATATTTAGGATTATTATGTCTTCTTGTTGAATTTTTCCCTTTACTATTATGTAATGACCATGTTTGTCATTTTTTAACCACTTTGTTAAACCATTGTTGATTTAAAGTCTATTTTATCTGATACAGGAATAGCTGTTTCTGCTCTCTTTTGATTTCCATTTGCATGGGATATTTTGTTCCATCCCTTTACCTTGAGTCTGTGTGAGTCCTTACAGTTTTTATGTATTTCTTAGATACAGTAAATATCCAAGAATTGTGTTTTTTCATCCATTCAGTCAGTCTGTCTTTTAAGTGGGGCCTTGAGACCATTGACATTGAGTGTTAATATTGATATGTGAGATGCTGTTCTGTTCATCATGTTGGATGATGCCCTGTTATTTTCTTTTTCATCTTGTGCTATTGTTTTATAAGAACTGTAAGCTTTACCTTTGGGGTGTTTTTACACTGATAGGTATCTATTGTGCTGTTCCATGTATAATGAACTTTTGAGCCTTTTCTGGAGGGGAGGTCTAAAACTGACAAATTCCCTTAGTGTTTGCATGTCTGGAAAATCTGTATTTCTCCACAGTTTATGAAACTTATTTTTGCATGATACAAAATTCTTGGTTGGAAGTTGTTCTGTCTAATAAGACTAAAAATGGGGTCCCAATCACTTTTGGTTTATAAGGTCACCACTGAGAAGTATGTTGTTAGCCCCAAGGGCTTTCATTTGTAGGTTAGTTGTTGCTCTTATCTTGCAGCTTGTAGAATTTTCTCCCTCATTTTGACTTTGACCAAGTTGATCATTATATGTCCTGCAGATGTCCTGTTTGCTATGAATTTTCCCAGTGTTCGATGACCATCTTGTATCTGAATATCTGAATCTCTGGTGATATCAGGGAAGTTTTCCTCAATAATTACCTCAAATAGGTATTTTATGCTTTTTGCTTTTTCTTCTTCTCTCTCAGGGAAGCCTGTAATTCATATATTGTCTCATTTTACATAGTTCCATGTTTCCCTGACTGATTGTTTATCCCTCTTTATTCTTTTTTTCTACATCTTTTACTGCCTGGGTTAGTTCAAAAGCCTTGTACTTCAACTCTGAGAGTTTTTTTTTTTTTTTTTTTTTTTTTTTTTTTTTCGTTTTTCTGGTTGGTCTAGCCTGTTGTTGAAGCTTTCTGCTCTATTTTGAAATTCCCCAAATGACTCTTTTATTTCATTTAAGGTTTGTTATGTTCTTTTTTATGTTGTCTGTCTCTTGGGCTAGTTTTTCATGTTGTTAATTCATGTCCTGAGTTTTAGTTAGTTTGTTTGTTTTTGGCTTCTTTGTGTTTGTTTTCAACTTTGCCTTCAATCCCATCATCTTATTTGCCATCCATATTCTGAATTCCATTTCTGACATTTCAACAATTTCCTTTTGATTGGAGTCCATCGCTTTAGACCTATTGTGATTCTTTGGAGGTGCTGAACTAACTTGTTTTTTCATGTTGTCAGAATCAGTTTACTATTAAATAGTTCCTGCTCATCTGGAACCTCTTTTCTCAACTCAGGGCTGATAGGTTTGCAGTGTACCTGTTCTCCTTTGTTGATAACTTTCCTACATAGTGAGGTCCCTAGATAGAGCTTCTGTGTCCTACTCTGGAGGATTGACCCAGTGGCAGAGTGATAGATGCCCTGAGAGACTATAGCACAGCTGTTCTCTTGTGTCATCCAATTTCCCTGTGGTTTTCACAGTCCAAGCATTTGCTAAGAGAAATTTGTTTGGATTGGTGGGTTGATCTCCAGGCTGCCATTGAAAACTCGACCACAGAACTGGGCAAGTCCTTCTCCATGGAGGTGCATGGCATTAACTTCGTTGGTGCCTAGGAAGGTCACAGGACCTTTGTGGGCACCTGGAGGTGCCTGGAGGCCCATCATGTGACTGTAGCCAGTGGTATAACAGGACACGGGAGCTTGGTGGTGCTTGGGCACATTCTGGGACTGCAGCCAATGGCAGGGCAGGTTGCACAACCTTGGCAGGTGCCTGTGTGGGTCACAGGACCTTTGTGGGTGCCTGGACAGTTCAGGGGGCCTTGGCCTGTGACTGGGAAGATCACAGGACCTTGGTTGACCTTGGAGTGGTTCATCAGGCCACAGCAAGTGAGCTATCAATGGCTGGCTGGCCCAGGGAATTGTGCACTTCCCCACTGGTTTGTTGAGGTGGCTGGGGCTCTCCCTCTACCTAGAACTGACTATAGCAGCTGCTGCAGTGCTATTCCCATAGCCATGGTACTGAGATGGCAAGATAGTGGCAGCAGATGCTGAGGGTCACTTGTCACCTGCTCTGCTTGGATCCCTGGGAGGCAGCCATTTGGGGGTTTGGGGGATGCATGGCACCCATTCACAGTGCATGTGGGAGTGCCCACCCTCCTCACTCCCTCCCTGGCTTGGCAGGGGTAATGGAGAGGCAACTGCAGTGGAGCTAACACTTCTGCAGACCAGGTGCTCTGGAACTGACAGTGTAGAGTGGCATCTGTTGCAGTGAACTGAGGCTAGAAGCTGGTGGGACCCCACTGTGCCTGTTTTCTGGTGCAGTGCTGGTGCATGATCTCCAAGCAGCTGCCTGATCAGTTCAGAGGCCTGCTGTCATAGGGGAGCCCCCTCGCAGTTCAGGTTGCAGTGTCCACTGGGGAAGTATGGAGCCCTGGGGATCTCTCCTTTGACCCTTCTCCACGTGTGGACGCTTCCCACAGGTACCTTCCGATCTTGCTGAGCAGATCAGCCCACCTCTCTCTACCCCACTTTTGAGTGTCTCCGGTTAGTTCTCTGATCTTTCACAATGTTCTCTCCAAGATGGTCCATCTGCAGGTGAACCTCTACCTGCAACCTTTGATGCTCTCCTTCAGAGTGATGAATGCAGCCTGCTTCTAGTCCACCTTTTTGGCCCATTTCCCAAATTAACTGAATTTAAACAGCAATGTCTTTTTTCCTTTTGCCTCCCTGGCTTTTTGTAGATTTGAATTGCATGTGACATTTTACCCTTCTAAAATTTGGACAATTCATTGCAACTTTAGGACTCTTAATGAATTTTTTTCTGGATATAAAACAAAAAATTTCCTTGTAGTGAAAGATAAGTTCAGGTGGCTAATATTTGTAGTATGTGGTATTAATACATTGTTTAAATAAATGTTGCTACATTTGCAGTTGAAAATAAAATAAATGGAGTGACAACGACAACAACCACAAATCTAGTTGTTTTGTAGAAAATCCTTTGCTAAAGGATTCAGGAGTAGAATATGAAATTTAATGAGTGTAAATGTCAAGTCATGCATGTGCAGGGAGAGTAGTGAGCTAAGTTCAATTTAAATGGCAGTGAATTAGTTAACGGAGGTGAAGAGATAAGGATAAATAACTAGATCCAGCGTTTGAATTCTCATTGCATTATACAAGAACCAAGAAAGCTAATAAGAAGCTGACTTTTACCAAGACCAATATATTATCCCAAGGATATTGTGCTATTTTGCTTCATGGGAATTAGTCCAAATCTGGGATTTATACTGAAGTTTTGCTGCTGTATATTCCCCAGAAATATATAGTAGAGTTTAAAAGTTTTATACAGACACATTAGCTAATTGAGTTTTACATATAGTAAAATAATTACTTCCCAAAGACACCTAGGAATTAATTTGATAACTATTTAAACACAAAAAGTATGAAATTGATCCAGGACAAAAAAGACTGTAAATAAGTTCTATTGAAAGAGAGATTTCTAAAACCATGAAGCTATATGTTCTGGTGATAATAGTTGTGATATATTTAATTTATGTTTCATGTAGACTGTTTTGGGATGTTGCATGCCAACTTTTAGACAAATAAAAGCAAATATTGGCCTCTTAGAAAATGCCTATAATATTGATAATCCATTTGAAATGCATTAACCATCATATATACAAAGCTAATTAACACAGTACTAAAATTTTAGGGTTTTTTTGTTTCTGTTTTTGTTTTTTGGTGATGATCTGGCTTATTTTGTGTCTTCCCTAATGAGAGATAAGCCACAAAATGGCAGAATTTTTTTTGTCTTGTTCACTGCTCTTTCTCAGAAATCTTCTCAGTAAAATTTTACTGAATGAATGAGTGAATGATTGAATAAATGAGTGTAGTCCTGCTTTCCTAGAAGTCCCACTCTGTAACATTGCCCAGGTGTTAATAAATGGTCTAGATTGTCCTTGCGACAGACTTTCATTAGTAGTGCAGCATGTGCTTGTACAGCCGCGGAGGGAAAGGAAGTGTGCTGCATTCACTGTGTCCGTCTAGTTCTAGTTAGCAATGACACTTGTGTTGGCATTTAGGTATGAGCATTTAGTTCTTTTCCACTGTATTCCTAAAGAGCTCTATTTTCTAGAAGAACCTTAGAAATTTAGAATTCTTTTGCAAATTAGATGAGATAATGTATACAAGCGTCTAACACAGTATCTGACCACACTAGACCTTCAATTTGATTATTTCTCCCCTAGCCCCCTTAAATGACCTATTAACGGTTTAAACCAGTAATCAGGAAATCACTCCATGTACCAAGCTATAACTAGTTGCAATATAAAACAAAAAATATCCCTTTTCTTCTCTACCACGTACAGGAAATGCAAGATTATACAGCTAAGTAAATAGCAAGAAACTGCCTGAGATCACCATTAAAAAGCATTTACCACTGTTTGCCACCTCTTAATTTTTCAAAGCAACCCTCTAGTGTGATCTGCAAAATCATCCTTACAGGAATCAAGAAAGAGGCTGTATTTATTGTTCTTATTCAAAAGATGAAGAAACTGACATTTAGAACAGTGAATGACACATGATAGCTTGTTAGTAACAATGGAAAAAAAGAATCATTGTCATCTGATGGCTGGATCTATCACTTCACATAGTCAAATGGTTTTTCTACTAGAATTTTTATTTTTCTATTTTTGCCAGATATCTGCTGACTTGTTTTCCTTTGGCGGTAGGACTTATTATGTTAATGAAATATTACGAGGAAGTCCAACCTATAAAACAGAATCAAACTGTGCTACTGTGGTTAAGGTAGGAATGTGAATACAGAGACCAACCCATTGGACCTCCTCTTCCCATTCCCTAAAATGGGCTCCGTTTTGGACAGGAAATAGTTTGCAGCTTTAAAGAATCTCATTTCCTTTTAAAGAACAAAGCTTGCTAAAATACTATGAAAGATATAGAAAAAAAGAGCGCATGCTCCAATCAGTCCCTTTGCTTTATCTGAGTTTCCTTTCTTTAAAATCCACCTTTGGGATAAGAAAGCATAGCATCTATGGATTTCACTAAAACCAAGATGCCTAGTTTTTTTATATTACTTTGGCTAGGCTAGAATGAGATCTACCCTCTTGTTGCTAGTGATGCCAAACACACACTGTAAGAACAGCCATGTTTCTCTTAGTCACAACTACAGAACAGACAAATTATCGAAACTGCTTGAAGACCAGAATTGCCCTTTAACAGCTTTTGGCCAAAGATGGTATTAATTTAAATCATTCTTTTTTTTTTTTTTTTCAATTCCTATTGCTATTGTTTCCTGACTGTACTTGCCTCCTAACCTCCCAAATCAAAATCTAATCCTCTGGGTAGAAGGCATTTCTTAAAATGAGTCTTAGTCCTTAAGTGGTTAAGTTGCACCTCTGGGATCTAACAGAACAGTATCAGTCATCTTATGTCAAGAAAAAAATAATGTCTAATCTTTGACAGAAATGAATTACTTCATATGGGACAGCTACATTTGGTCTGATACTTGTTGTCAGCTTTCACTGGGAGACGAGGAACTAAGAAATAGATTTCATCAAATTCTGAGATGGGAGGAAATGAAATCTTAGCAAAGAAAACAAGTTATGCCTCTGAAATGAATTGTACGAGTGGGAAGATATATCAGGTGAAAAGTGAATGTTAAAATCATTTGCCAACAGATGACATAAAACATTTTGGACAGATATTTAAGGATAGAAAGCCCTGATATTACCAGTTTATAAAATATTCATGTATTCGAGAAAATTAAATGACCTCTAGATTTGGGAATTGCTTGTAAACATTCTCTGGTTTTAGCAGTAATTTTTTTTTTTTTTTTTCATGATACTCCTATTTCTTTCCATGAGCTACTTACTTTCTCTGGTGTGGAAAAAAATTGCCTGTACTGTAAAGTTAATCCCTTTAGCTTGAATGTGTCTAAAGGAACTTTTCAACACTTGCTTACCTGGATCACTTCAGATTTAAATAAAGAGACAGCATGTACTGTCTCACGTTACTAAAGAATGAAACATCATGTTTGTCAAAAGAAGAAGGACACAGGGCCAGATAGCTTAGGGATTAGGGGTAGGAGATGGAACCTTTCAACTCTAAGTCCCTTCTTGCCATCTGTTTGTGGTAGGCTGACTGTGACAGAAATCTTTACTGTCTAAAGGCTGTTGAGTTGTCTCCTATATGTCAAAGACATGGCAGTCTTCACCTAGTTCTTGTTAGACCGATGTCCATATCACAGGAAACCTGTCCTGATTAGCAACCAGTGAATTTTTCCCCCAGGGCAAAGTGATACTTTATGGGGAAGAAAATGCTGTTTCAGGCTCTGTCTTCCAGTAAAATGCCTCTGGTGCTTTATCTTTGTCTTACCCAAGGAAGATATTTGGAGATGAATATTCTGCTCTTTTAAGTTTATTTAAAATAGCTGACTCCCCAAAGTCAAAAGACCCTAAAAATGTAGTTTGCAAAATTTAAATAGATGGACTTCTATGAATATTCCTTACATATAAAAGTATGCACTGGTTTGGAGAACAGGTACATTCCTTGCATTCTCTCATCTCAAATCTTAAATTATAAGGAGAGAATATTATATAAATATTTAAAATACTTACATTGATGTATAACACATATACAGAAAAGTCCAAAAATGATAATTTTTTTTTTCACAAAGTGAACACACCCCCGTAAAAAGCATACTTATTAACAAATGGGCCATGAGCAGCAGCCCCAGAAGGTTCTCCGTGTGCCTGCTCTCCTCTCAGTTCCAACCTTGTCCCCAGGGTTTCCCACATCTTTGTTCCAATACTGTTGTTTCTTTTGGGTTCACAGATATAACTTAGTTCTTGAATCATTTATGAAGTTTGTCTCTGAGTTTAGGGCTAAAAACTTATTCACTTGTAACCAGCAGAATAAAGATATGGGATATGCACATTTGAAAATGAGATTTATAACCTTGAGACTTGGATTACCTCTGGCCAAAGTTTATTAAGGCTTATACATTTATTTTCAATCATCTCTTCTCATATTTGTCTGTGGATGAGGTACCAGAAGGGGAGAAAATTAAATGCAAGTTCCAGACCATGAAGAATAAGTTACACAGAGACATGATGAAAGAAAGGTGAAATGGAAATAGCACTTACTCAATGATAGTATTTTATTTCTATCACTTAATTACATTATAATTTGGGGCAGGAGAATTTAACTCTTCTGGGTTTCAAATTCTTTATATATAAAATGGGAATACTAATAAAAACTTGCTAAAGCACTTCTTACTAAAATCTATGATTCAAAGAAGATAGTCTAAAAAATTTTTTTCCATATTGTGCCCTTTTATCACCAACTCTACTACAAAGGTGAAGATTGTGCTCTTTTTATCTTTACAAAAATGCAAGTAAACTTGTGATCCTTGCTTTAAGCTGGGGAATGCAAGATGTGGGAATGAATATCATATCCCTTTATGCCAAGGTCACAGGCAAAATGTCTATTTCAGAATATTTGAAGCCATGAGGCAGCAACAACTTTATTCATTAGCAAAAAGCTTTGAGAGGTAGAACACAGACTTAATCTTTTACATTATACATATAAGAAATGAAATCACTGAGCACTTGAGTGATTTGTGAAGTAGCAGGTAAAAATTAGAGGAGGAGAAAAAAAAGTGATCTCTTGTCTTCATTTTCAGGGCTCTTTTTGGGCTCCCTTGTTGCTCCTGAACGCCTGCATGCACTTTTGATAGTGTATGGTGTGAATATTGGAGAGACTGTATTCTATCGAGGGGGGAATTTAAAAGGGGAAATATAAAAAAAGACAAAAGGGGCTTTTCTTATTAAACCCTTGACCATTAGTGTTCGGTTTTTCCAATATTAAGTGCATGGGCAAACTGCTTAATGGCAGAAATGTTACTGCCAGAACTTTAAAGAGGTTAATCAATACTGGGCCTCAATCAAAATTTTGCCATTATGTTTCCAAACACTGGAGTCCTCATGGAGACTTTTACATATTCACTGAAATGCTTTTAGAGCATAGAGGTCGGGCTCTTTAAATTGTTCAAGTGTTGCCAACCGTCAGCAGGTCCCTGTAGATTATAAACAAGGAACAGAGCCACTGTCCTCCTGTTTGATACTTGTTTTCCCAAAAGAGGGCTGGAACTGCTGGCTGAAATGTCAGAATAAAACAAGACTTGCCTATTTTTAGCTTCAGCTCATACAGTTCCCCTCCTCTTTAATCATGTATCAAGATTTTAAACCAGCCACCTTTTGAGAGGCTCCAAGTTAAGGAGAGCTAAAGTCAATAAATACGGGAGATACTTTAATCCAAGTTATTGCAATGTATAGTAACATAATAATGTTTTATTACACAAACATGCCATTTTGTTGTCCCTCTTTGGGGTTTTATTTTTAACTGTCCTAACCAGTGTGTGACCATATTGTTAGATACAAAAGTAAGCATGGTGCCCAGGGAATTAAGGAATTAAAATGAAGGGGAATAAAAAAGATGTCAGTGCTAACCAGGAGCTTCATCTCAGGCAATATTCTTGCGTCCTTCATTTCATAACATGATCACAGAAGATGTAAGAAAAGGAAACATGATCGGTTTCTAGCATCAAAGAAGAACATTTATTTATTTATTTTTGTAAAATTATTATTTATATATTTGATTGAAATATTATTATTTTATAAATTTGTGGTATATAGTGTGATGTTTTGACATATGTGTATAATGTGGCATGATTAAATCAAGCTAACATATCCATCGCCTTGCTTGCCTATCATTTTTTATGGTGAAACATTTGAAATTTACTCTTTTGTTGGTTTTGAAATATATAAGACATTGTCCTTGAGTGTAATTGACCACGCTATGCAATATGTCTCAAGAATTTAAACAGTTTCAACTGTAGGGAGATCTCCAAAGGTGTAGAGAGTAGCAAGACTAGCCTTAGAAAGATAATTAAATGGTAGTAATATCTCTCATGTCAGTGGAAGATGATTTGGTGAAAATTTAAGTGTAGTTGAGAATTTGAGCTAAAAGCTTGGAAAGAGTAGGTCGGTCATTCATTCATTCATTCAGCAAACAGTTATGATGCCTACTATGAGCTAAGATCCTTCTCTAGATCCTAGGGATAGAGTAGTGAACAAACAATTGTGAAGCTTGCATTCTTGTGGGGGAAAATAAATAATAACCACATAAATTTATATGTCAAACAATGGCAACTGCTATGTGAGTTAAGGATAGACAGAAGTGGTTTTAGCTAAGAAAGAGTAATCATGGAAGTTCTCTCTGCTAATTAACATTGAACAGAGACCTAAACAAAGTAAGAGAATGAGCCATGCAGATATATCTGGGAAAAGAGTGTTTCAAACAAAAGGAATAGGACCCATGCAAAGGCACTGAGATAGGAATATACCCAATATATGCCAGGAAGAATATAGAGGACAGTAGGTACAGGGAGTGATAAAGAAAGAGGTATTAATGTGCAGTCAGAGGTGGGAGTGGCCAGATCATACAATAACTTACAGGTCATAGCAAGTGTTTCAGGTTTTAATCAAAATGAGATGGAGGGTTTTAAACTATTTTAGAGTGTTCATCAAGAAAATTCATGATCAAGTATGCCCTAAAAACATATCACTCTGGCTGTTCTGTCAAACTAGATTGTTCAGTTGCCAGGATGGAAAGCAGAAAGGAGGCCAGTTTGAAAATATTTACACTAGTTTAGGCAATAGTTGGTGGTGGTTTCAACAAGGTGATAGCAATGAAAGTAGTTGGGTGAAGCTGGATTCTGAGTATATTCAGGTCATTAAGTATGAAATGTCCGATTTCCTTAAGCAGTAAATTTGACAGTCAATATCTCTGACATTTCACTTCGACACTTCTTGTTTTATTTTTATAGTGAAGGTACATCCCCAGTCTTTCAAACACATATTTTGGCTTGTGATTATCTTTCCATTGTTTTTTAGAGCAATTTTTGTGAAACCACAGATAAGTCAAAAATGCATGTTATTTTTCAATATGAGTTCTGTCGTGGAACCAATGCGGTGCAGACAGCTCGAAATAGCAATGAAGTGTTTAAGAAGGATGTAACTAATGAATGTACAGTACGTTGATGGTTTGAGAAGTTTCCTTCTGGTGATTTTAATCTTGAAAATGAGCCATGTGAGCAACCTGAGACCAGGGTGGATAATGATGAGCTGAAAGCTATAGTGGAAGCATATCCATCTCAATCTACCCGTGAATTAGCTACACGGTTTGACGTTACTATTGCAACAATATTGGACCATTTGAAACAAATTGTCAAGGTAAAGAAGCTGGATAGATGGTTTCCCCATGAATTAAATGAGCATCAGAAAAGCAATCATCTTGAAGCTTGCCTTTCTTTGTTGTAATGACATAAAGGCAAACCATTTCTACACCGTATTGTTACATGTGATGAATAATGGATTCTTTTTGACAACAGCTAGCATTTGGCACAAGGTTGGATAAAGGTGAAGTATCGAAACACAGTCTAAAACTGAATATTGATCCAAAAAAGTTAACGTTTTCTGTTTGGTGGTCTAGCACTGGTTTTATCCACTACAGCTTCATGAAACCTGGTCAGTCAAATACAGTGGATGTCTACTGCAACCAGTTGGATGAAATGATGAGGATGCTAGCTATTAAGCAGCCGAAGTTGGTCAATGGAGATAGGCCAATCCTCTTGCAAGACAATGCTTGACCACATGTCACAGAAATAATGCTGCTCAAAGTACAGAAGCTGGACTTGGAAACTCTCTGTCATCCGCCGTATTCACCAGACCTTGCACCAATTGACTCCCACTTCTTCCAAGCTTTGGAACACTTCTTGCAAGGAAAAATAATCAATTCTCAACAAGTTCTGGAAAATACTTTTCACGATTTCATCACTACTTACTCTCCAAGCTTCTTTCCTACTGGCACAAACAAGCTACCGTTAAGATGGCAAAACTGTATTGACAGTGTAGGCGCATACTTTGGTTGATTGTACTGCTTGTTTGGGGATATAATAAACTACACTTTGGATTCAAAATCAGACATTTCGTTCTTAATGACCTTTATATGTAAAAGGAGATCTGATAGACTTGATGATGCATGTGAGATGTGAAACGAAGAATCAAAGATGCCAAGCCTTTTGGTACAGTGATAGGATGAAGTTGCCATTGACCAAGTTAGAAAAGATTATAAAAGAAATGGGTTTGGGAAGCATGGGAGAGGACATGGTTCAGGTGTATCAAGATTTCAAGCTTAAACAATTTAACTTTGAGATTGTGTTTTTAGATATATCAAATCAGTGGCTTGATATGTGAGTTGAGTTCAAAAAAATAAGTCTAATTTTATAAATGGATGTGTCATCAACCTATAAATGGGCCAAAAGCCATGAGTCTGACGGAGTTCACCTAAGAAGTGAACAAAATGGTTGATTGAATGAATAAAGTTATTTTTAATAAATTCATAAATAATAGGTTATTTCTAAGATCCTTTTAAGTCTGTGATTCTTTGAAATCTAAAAAAAAAGTCATTATAGGCAATTTAAGATGTGTTTATAATATATTCTAGGCTTAGGATCCTGGGAATCATTTTCTGTGGTTCATCAAACTTCAGGCACCGAGTTATTGCCTGTTATCTGGGCTTTACATGAGACCTGGTTAGAGCATTTGTCATTCAGTCTTGTATACACAAATAGGACATTGTCTTCTGTCCATTGTTCTTAACCCCCCTTCAATTGTATGACATTGTTTCATCCATTCTCCTAAGATTGCTTATCTGATAGTGCACTGCATTTACAGTGAAATACTGATTAATTTGCAGGAGTATTTTCTAGAGTTGATAAATCAATGTACAATGAATAATAGCCTCTCATTTTAAAAGAACTGTCTAAACCAGTGATTTTCAAAGCACATTCCAAATAACATTAATTCCTAGGAATTTAAATCTGGAAAATATTAAGTTAAACAGGTTTCTATACTGCAGGACTCCTTGGGGTATTTAATAAACAAATGAGCTTTGTAACTGCAAAAAAGAGTAGAAAGCCATATATAATTTTTCTCATCTCTAATTGGTCTTTACATTTTTTTAATGCACAGCATGTTGTAAGTCTAGCATCCCAAGTACTAAGCTTATTCAATGGCCAAAATGCATATTAACTGTTTAGTATTCTTTAATTTTGGAAAACAAAAGTGATCACTATCTCTATAAGCATTACCAAAGGACAGATACTATGCTTTACATAAATTATCTCACTTATTTATATGTTACATTTTATCCCCATGAGACAGATATAGGACAAAAGAAGGAAAAGTGATGCAGCTCATCCAAGGCCACAGAACCAAGAGGTGGGAGTGCTACAGTTCAAACCCCTATCCTTTCAGAGCCAGGTCACCAAATCATTGGTCCTCAAAGTGAGGACCCTCAGACTAGAAATGTCAGTATCATCTGGAAACTTACTAGAAATACAAATTTGGTCCCATGAATCAACAACTCTAGAGATAGAGCCTAGTACTTTGGACTTCTGCAAATCTTCCAGATAATCCTAATACGCACTGCAGTATGAGAACTACTGGCTTAAATCATTGCAGTAAGCCAAAATAATACCTGTGTATGGTAGAAGGTGACTAGTTTAAAAGGAAATAATACCTATTTATTCTAAATTATAGAGTCTCAGCTTTTATTATAAATCAGAAATACCTATGGAGTTTATAAAACACCAAGATGACTGTCTAGAGACTGAATTTCCTGAAGTGAGACAGGTATTAAAGTTTATAAAAGCTCCACAGGTGATTTTGATGCATTACAGAATTGAGATCTGTGTAGAAATCAGTGGGGGACGTGCATTTGCTATTCTGTGTCTGAGCTTCCCAAACTTTACTGTGCATGGAGATACTTAGGGAATATTGTTAAAATATAGATTCTGTTTCAATAAGTCTGGGCTAGGGCCAGAGATCCTGTATTTCTATCAAGCTTCCAGTTGATGTTGAGTAGCTAGGATTTAATTTGCCCTTGCAATTTCTCATTTTCTCAAACATTACTCTATATTTAAGAACTATAAAATTAAAAGCTTTAATTTATTTAAGAAACCTCTCTAGAGGAATTTTAAGTACTCTAGGTACTACATGTCAATGTTTCAGTCATATAACTTTCACTGTTACATGGATACTGACCAATCATCTTGGTCTGCCTATAACTAGTTTAGAAAGTAGGTATGGGATGTTTAGGCTAAGCTAAGTAAATCCCAAACAAACTTAAATGAGTTGGTCATTCTATAAGGGCAAGTACTTCCACTTAATATGGGGGACCCTATTCTAACCTAGAAATATTTCCTAGCAATATGACCACTTCTAGTGCTACTCCTGTATGTAGGGAGGGATGGAAGGAAGCTGGGTTTGCAGAAGCAGATTGCCCAGCAATCTTTGATGATCTTATACCAATCTAAGATTCACAGGCTGACTCTATTTTTTTCTATAAAGATAATATAAATTCATAATTCAGTACGACCATTTTTTTGAGTTCTTTTAAGCATCCATCACTTAACCAAATAGCAGGACAGTACTAACAGAATAATTTTCAATGTGGCTTAGAATGCATTCCTAGAAAATTAGGGCCTTTCTGTTCAACAACAGAAAAAAAAAAAAAAGGAACCGTACTTGAGTACTTAAAAGGCAGTAAGCTGTGTGTTTTGGATGGATTTTCTTATTTAGTGTTTATAACAGAGTAATGTTCCACTCTGTCTGCCCACTGTGATACCCCACTTCCTGGTTTTCTTCCTCTTTGGAAGCAACATCCTGTTTTGAACCACCAAGTTTGTGGTCACTTGTTAGGAGAGCCCTAGGAAACAAAAACATCCTATGCCTCTTCTTTTCTGTCTTCCATTTTCCCTATTTCCTCTGACCTTATATACCAAAAACATGCTGAGGAATCAAAAGTTCTACTTAGAGTACAAGCCTTTCCCGTGTGCACAACATGTCTACCTGCTCTGTGTCTCTAGTTGGCTGTCTTCTTGGCATTCAAAATCAATGTCTCCAAAACCGCTTAATTGCCAAAACCCTCGTGACGAAAAACAGATTTCTCCTCAGTCTTATTTATGTCAGTTTGTGTCACCAACACTTTCCCCAAGTTTGTAGAGAAAACTGGAATAATTCTTCATTTTTTTCTGTCATGTTAACCGCTTCCCTCCAACCCCCTCGTATCTAATCTATCCACACTCTTGTGATTTATAACGTACAAATATTTCTCAATCTATGTCTCCTTACAACCATTATTACACACATATGTTCTATTTTTACTGCAACTTCATAAGTTTATTGGTTTCCTTGTTCCTTAATCCCCTAGAGGCTCTTTCTACACAAGAACCAAAGAGATCATTGAAAAATCAGATTATGTCATTCGCCTGCTTAAAATCATAAAATGGCCTTCTTTTGCACTTACAAAATCCAGTCTTTATTATCACGACCTATGAGGACCTATGCTTTTGTATCATTGTTTGTCTAACCTTATTTTGGTAGGACTCTGCTTCAGCCTGCTAGTTTCTGCATAGCCCTTATCACAATATGCATTCATATACTTATTTATTACCACTTTCTACTCACTAAACTGTAAGCCAATGAATGTTAACACTGTGTATGTCTTTTATGCCAATAAGTGCCCAGGATTTAGAACAATGCCTAGTACTCCATAATAATTTTGAATGAATAAAAGAATAAAAAAAAAATCCTTGGCCGAAGAAAAATGGCAAAGTTTGGATTCAGCCAAATTTTTTAATTGCCATAAATATGTTACTGATTTTTGTTATATATAGTTGTTCCTCAGTATATGAGGAATTTGTTCAAGGACCGCCTGCCTCCCCTTGTATACCCATATCCACACGTACTCAAGTTCCCCAGTCAGCCTTGCAGAATCTGTGAAAAGTCAGCCCTCCACATATGCGAGTGCTGTATTTTTGATCCACATTTAGTTGAAAAGGAACCCGTGTATAAGTGACCCATGCAGCTCAAAGTCATGTTTTCCAAGAGTCTATTGTAACTCTTGACATGATATTTACTCCAATTCATGTGTGATGGTTAATTTTACATGTCAATGTGGCTAGATTGTGGTACCCAGTTGTTTGGTCAAACACCGCTGTAGATAGTACTGTGCAGGTATTGTTTAGACGTGATTAACATTTAGATCAGTAGACTTGGAGCACAGCAGATTTCCCTCCATAATATGATTGGGCCTCAATTATTCAGTTGACACCTTAAGAGAAAAGATCCCAAGGAAGAAGGAATTCTGCCTCCAAACTGCCTTTGAACTCAAGACTGCAAAATCAACTCTTCCATGGGTCTCCAGGCTGTTGATCTGCCCTACCAATTTCAGACTTGCCAACCCTTAAAATCATGTAAACCCAATTCTTAAAATAAATCTTTTTCTCTATATAGCTACACATCCTAGTGGTTCTGTTTCTCTGGAGAACCTTAACACATTATGTAGCACATATATGAAAGAAAAGCTTCTAACAATTTTACTTGTCTTTTTATTTTATTTGTTAAAGCAATCACAAAGGTACAGTGATTTCAAGAAGAGAAGTAAAAACCACATCTTGATACAGAGTGTCAAGGTTCTTGGGCAACTCCCAATCTGGCAATATTGCCAAGGTCATTTCTGCAAAATACAACCTGAAACATACTACATTTTCTGCTTTGTGATTTTCCCCTGTTTTATTAAGTCAAATATTTCATCTTTTCATCCTCTTCCAGGAAAATTCTACTTCCTCTGTGAAACTTTCATTTATCAGCACTTTCCCTCTTTGAAATCACATATCACTTATCATTAGTACCATTTGACATTTAAATATCATCTTATGTATTGTGGTTTGTAACTGTGGTATGCTAGGATTATTATTGTAATTGGGGTTATATTAGTAAAGATGTATGGACTCTGGAATTAGGCAAGATTTAAACCCACCTCTGCTACATATTACTGGTATAGTTGGAAAATTTCTTAATCTCTCTGAGTGTCAGTTTCTTTACCTATAAAATGGGGATAGTAGTAGTACCCATCCCATGGTATTGTTATAAAAAACAAATGAGACAATATCCATAAAGAATTTTTATGATTATGCCTAAAATTTATTGTTCACTTTCTATGTGTGAGGCATGGTACTAGATTCAGTATAATTCAAGCCACACAGCAATAAATGCTATTATTATCTGCATTCTTCAGAAAAGAACCTTGAATTATGTCACATTAACAATGTGACTTGGTCAAGATGTAATCTTTTAACAATATAAAAGCTGAACCTTGACATCATGATATCACGATATCTCTCTTTGTATTCTCATTACTGTGCCTAGTATTGCATCTTACCTATTGTAGGTAAATAATACTTGTTAAATTAATGAATATTCAATTAGCAATGTTCATGGGCTTTCATTCAAATCTTGTTAATGATAAATTGCAATTCATATAGATGAATGTAGACAAAACAGTGTGAGTTTGTGTGTATTTCAGATTCCATTGGAGGATTTAGAGGTAACTTAACAGAAATCTTATTGATATTAAGACCTGATAAAACTCATGAAATAAAATAAACTACTGTATACAAAGTATGGTGTCCCAAAAAAGTCTTTAGTAATGAAGATCATCCAGACATGTACTACTCCAGTCTATTAGTAGTGCATGGTATCGTAGGATTATTATTGTTTTATAAAGTTAGATTCTAAACTTTCTGTATTTTGTATAAACTAATAGTTTTGCAACAGATAGATCTATATACACCCTGGCTGTTATGCTAGATTTAAATTAAATAGCATAATGTGTGATACAAATAAAGGTTTTTAAGAACATTGTAGTGATAAGGATGTTTATGTAGTTATTTTAAGTTTTACTTGCTTTGTTGAGCTAGATCTTGAAACTCTGAAAGAGGAGTAGATTGGGTGTCAGTATTCCAACATACTAGAGAGCATTTTGATTCTAAACAGTGATATGACTTGCAATTTTCTCAACATAGCTGAACATTAGGTATGTCATGAACTTTATGTTGCAGTAATGATTTCAAAGGCTCCTCAAAGTTCTAAACTTTTAAATTATAGGTAAACACTGTTATATTACAGTCTAAGTAAAATTCCCAGTGTTCCTTGATCAACATAGTGTTTTCAAATATATGAAATGAGCCTTTTATGCATATAAACAGTGGGACATATTAAAACAATATTGGAAATTCAATTTCCCTAAAAATATAAGACCTGCTGAAACAAATATTACATTTTCTTAGCATCAATTAATTGGAATGGAATACTGGCTCCTCTAAGAGAGGGAAGACATGTCTTGACAGGTTTATGCTTGACCCATTTTATTCATTAACTTTACCTGTTTTGTCCCTGCAATAATATGAGCTTGAGTCCCAAGTTCTGAGAATACCATAGTCTTTCCTTTCTCATTTCATTCTAAGGAAATAGATCTGTCATAAAATAGTGTATAATGTCATAATATTGAACTTCAGGGGTACAAACTTTTTTACATATTAAAATGTGGGTGTAGGAAATGTACTAGTAGAATTACATTGCTAGTTTAGAGCTGTGGAATATCAAATAAAATTCCTCTCTAGTTCAGTTAAATGAAATAATAGTAGAAGAGAAGTAGTATGGATGTCCTCTAATAATATAGCAGACTAGACCATCAGAGATGCTTTTTCATAAGAAAACAACTAGATCTTAGCTAGGGATAAATGTGATGACATATATTATTAATATATTACTGTGCTTCCACAGGGTAACTTCTGTGGGCCCTTTCCATGACACATCTAAAACAATATAATATAAATCTCAAACCAGATTAATGAGCACATGATAGCATTAACTTAAAACAAAATGCCCAAAGCAGTGCTGATTTCAGAGAATTAGCTATCTGTCCTATAGCAGGCTTTGGATCAGAGACAGTTCCATTAAAAAAGTACCGTCAAGATGAACTCAAGTGGTCCGAAGTTAATGGCACTCATTGGCTTCCAGCAGAACTAAATATAAAACATAACCAGAAGAAATTATTTATCTCTAGGCTCCTGGGATTCTCATCAAGTAAAATAAAAAAAAATATGGGATAACAACCTAAGACCACCAAATAAACAAAGGAACAGTGTCCACAAGTGGGAATTGACAGGCATAATTAAAGCACAAATTTATATCCCCAAGTGATTATATCTTAGATCTATAAAACACAAAGTATAAAATACATTTATATAAAATGTTTTTAAAAATAAATACAATAAGATCTCCAAATGGGAAAATTATAATTTTCATTATTAGAAAATGAGGTTGTGCATATAGAAGAAATAAATAGGAAACAACTGTTAAGAATAAAAAAAAATGTTGAAAATAAAAGTAAATGTGGTAAACAATAGATTACATAGAGCTGAAATGAGATTTAGAGAACTGGAAGACAGATCTAAGGAGATTTCCCAGAATCTAGCCAGAGAGAAAAAGAAATAAAAATAGAAAAAGATAAATAACGGGCAATATATATAACCTGAACTTTTGTACCCCCATAATAAGCTGAAATAAAAAAAGGAAAAAAAAAAATATATATGTATATATAGAAAGAGAGAGAGAGAGAGGATAAAAGCACTAAAATATGTCTAATCATAGTCTCATAAATAGAGAAGAAAAAAAGAATGGAAGCTATATTTAAATAGGTAATGTCTGAGAATGTGCCAGATCCAATAAGAAATATAATGCCACTGATAAATAAACACAATAAATACCCAGTAGGATAAAGTAAATTAAATCTATAAAACACAAAAATAGAGAGTTGTTTTAAATATCCAGAATTTACCTAAATAGGAACAACTGTTGGAAAAATCACAGATCTTTTAACAATAACTATAAAAGCCAGAGAAATAGTAGAATAATATATTTAAAGTGCTTAGGGAAGATGACAAACAACATGCACAGATACAAAAAAAAATATTGTGTTTCAAGAATAGAGATCAAATAAAAGCATTTTAAGATAAAATGAGAAAATTTAACACCATGACACAATAAAGTAATTATTAAAGTTTGAGTTTCAGAAAGAGAAAAATATTACTAGGGAAAAGTCTGAGATGCAAGAAGGAATGCTAATCAAAAAGTAGATAATTTTGTAAGCAAGTAGTTTTTAAAAAGCATTGTTTTATCAAATGGTAGGTAATAATACCTAATCAATGGCATTAAACTATTGAAGAATCTGTAAGTCAGAATGTAGTGCTAAGAGATAGAATATTCTCAGGTCCTTTTATTTTTAATAGTCAAGGATTAAGATGTTGATTTTTTAAAATTTTAAGGTAAGTGTACAAGTGAAATTCCAAGTAATTGCTAAAAGAATAGAAACAGAATATATGTCACAAATCAGTGGAAGAAAATTGATTCAGATCACAAATAAACAGTCAATTCCCAAAAACATGGGTTGGGAGACGAAAAGAAAATATGCCTTTTAAAAACAAGACAAATAGAAAACACAAAGATGGTAGAAACAAGCCAACATACACTAATATTCAAAATAAATATAATGGACTAAATGTACCAGTTGGAAGATGAGGATTGATGAAATGGACAACAAAACAAAATTCAGCTATATGCTGTTTATAAAACACATATTGACCACATAAATTCAAAGAAAAGTTAGGATAAGTTTTAGTTTCATTATATGCCATACCAATCATCATCACACCATGGCAAATGTTTATATAATGTTTACGTTGTTCCAAGCTTAATTTTAAGCACTGTATATGAACAATTTTATTTCCTGCTCAACAATTCCTATCAGTTAATATTAATAAGAGTTTAAATAAACTGTCTAAAGTCATACAGATATTTAGTGGTGGAGCAGGGATATAATCTAGGAATTATTCTGAGGCAGGAATAAGAAGATCATTATACATAATAAAATTTTTAATTCATGATAAAGATAAAGAAATTCTAAAGTTAAATATTTCTAATAGGGTAGCTTCAGATATAATAATCAAATAGTGACATAATTAGTGAGTAAAACTGTCAAGTCTTACAATCTACCTCGATATTTCAACACACATCTTCCATAGGCTAACAAGTCAAGCACACAAAAACAAACAAAAACTTTCAGATAATTAACTCACAGTTAAAACAAAAAATTATAATGGAAATTTACAAATTTGTAGCACTGAATGATAATAAAAATGCTACATACCAAAACTTTAATACAGAAAATGTAGTAATTGGAGGTTTATAGGCTTCAAAGTCTCAGTTTAGATAAAGAAGATAGGATGAAAGTTAATGAACAAAGTAAAAATTTATGAAAAGAACAACATATACACCTAAATAAAATTGCTGTCAAGAAAATAATGAAAGAAAGAATAAATAAATGAAACAGAAATAAAAGCAGAATAGAATCAATAAGCCAAACATTGTCTTTTTTTAAAAAAATGCTAATTAAAATTATGTAAATCGTTGCTAAGATTAATTTAAAAAATCAGTAAATACTTTTACATATGGCAAGGAAACATTACAAACAGAACAAAGAAGATAAAAAACAGGAAACTTATGTTAACAGATTTGAACACTTAATGAAATAAATGAATTCTTAGAATACATACCAAAACTGCAAACTGAATCAAGTAAAAGCAGAAAGCCTTTAACAATTAAGTAAATGTATAAAAAGACAAGATTACCTCATATGTAAAATCATCAAGACCAGATATTTACTGACAAGTTCTTCTAGATCCTTGAGAACAAGTTAATTTAATACAAACTCTATTGATTTAAAGACATATAACAAAACAAAAAGAAAGTTAGAAAAGGAAAAAGGAAGGAAAATGTAAGAAAATATAGAGACCAATCTCACCTGAAGAAAAAGGAAGGACAAAAGAAAAAAGTCCTCTAAAAATTGTTATCAAACTGATCTGACATTGTATTTAAGGAATAATATAAAATGGCCAACTGAATTTCTCACAAAAATATGAAAATGACTTAATATTATTAGAAAATCTGTAGTTGGAAATCATCATCATAATTTATTAAAGAAAACAAAACATAAAATCAACCGTATAAATTCAGCACCCATTTAACTCTTAACTAGAGAAAAAACAGAACTTCCTTTTGTCATAAAGTGTACCTACCTAAAACCTAGAGCAAACTTATTCCTACTGGTGAAATTTTAAAAGAATTCCTGTGAATACTAGGAACAAGACAGAGGTGCTCATTATCAATAACACCCAGTGATTTGAAGCATCATTTTCTCATAATGCCCTGGCCAACAAAATAAGATAAGAAAAGGAAATAAAAATTTTAAAGATGGAAAGGAAGAAACCAATGCCTTTTTACTTGCAAATGATACAACTGTTAACATAGAAAACCTAACAGAAGCTAAAGATAAAGTATTAGAAATAACAAGAGTGAAATAGGCAAGATTACAATATAATAAAATAGTACACAAATCCCCACTGCATTCCAACAAGCAAAAATATACTATGGCATTATATTAATTTTCTGAGGCTGCTGTAACAAATCACCACAAATTTGGTGGCTTAAAACCACAGAAGTTTATTCTGTCATAGTATAGGAGATTGGAAGCCTGAAATTACTCTGTCAGCATGACCATACTTTCTCAGAAGACTCTAGGGACAATTTCTTTCCTTGACAATTCCAGCATCTGGTGGCTCTGCGTGTTTCTTGGCTTGTGGTTACATTACTCCAGTTTCTGCCTCTGGGGTCACATTGCCTCCTCCTTTTCTGTCAAATTTCCCCTCTGTGCCTCTTATAAGACATTTGTCATTAGATTTTGGGCTCATCTAAATAATCCAGGACAACCTCTTCATCTCAGGATCCTTAATTATATCTGCAAAGACTCTTCCAAACAAGGTAACCTTTAGTTTTTACAAATTAAAATGTGGACATACTATTTTCAGGCCGACATTCAACCCACTAAAGTATTCTTACCTGAAAATCTATCCAAAAATGTAGTGTAAATTAGTTAAGAAAAAGAGAGAAAGATTATGCACACATTCTCACTCTAACGTTTTTCTCATATGTCCTAGCTATCAAGTCAAGAGTTCAGGCTAATTTCATGAACAGACTAGTTGGGATGTGTGAGATATAATGAAAAAGAGAAAGTGGAAGTCTAATAGTTCCTTGGTAGCTGTCACAGGCACATTTATTGTCTACCCAATTGCCATTGCCTTTCATTTTCATTCACAGAGCCCCAATCTTAATCATCACAGCAATGTGTCCAGCACCAGGGATTGGATCATAAATTAGGACAAACCAAGTGAGACCATGCTGCTGTTGATACTCACTTTCCATTCTCTCTCTGAATGCCATGTGACACAGTTATGACCAATGGAATGTAAATGGCAATTTTTTAGGTGCCAGAAAAATAATTCTCTCTCTGATAAAAGAAAATCCTATCCTGCTTTCACCTTCATCTGTGCTCAGATCACTGGTGTGAAGATGTGACAGTAGGATTGTGGCATGTATCATGTAATGATTACACAAGCTCAAGGTGCAAATCAATTGAGAGAAGAGCAGGAGGTTGCTGCATCAATCCCATAATTACCTTTTTCAGACTTCTTCAAAGTGAGAAAATTAATGCCTACATTGCTAGAGCAAGTATTATTAGGTATTCTGTTACTTGAAGCCTAAAGCATCCCTACCTGAAATTGTAGGCAATGTCTTGTTAGATACTCTTTATTCCTCCATGTTTTTTTTAATATGCAAACAGAACCAGCATCATGGTCTTTTATTATGAACACTCACTTTTGCAAATTTAGTGATGAGAGGAAAGATTTTTTAATCAAGATTATTTTCAGCAGCTAGCACTGTCTACCAACTAGAATGAGGGAACTGCTTTGTCATACAGGGCCTTTCTTTGTACTTCTTACTCTTCTTTGAATAATTGAATAATATTTACCGTGTTTTTACTGTGGAAAGAAAATTAAATCCTACAGGCATTAAAGTTTTATTCTTTGTTTTTCTTTTATTTTTCCTTTCTATAGTCTCTACGAGAGACAATACCACTATTTGGTCCATACATGCTTTTCTGATATGTGAGACAATGCTCAGAACTGTCACATTATCATATCTACCTGACAGATTTTCCTGGCAATACAATGTTGACAGAAACAATTGACACCTAACATGTAAAATATAAACCTCTCTTGAAATTATTGACTTACGACTCTGAGAAGAACAGCCTTCAATAGCCCTGACAACCACAATCCTGCTTTTTAAAGAGTATGTGTTTAAATGCCTGAGTGTGTTCCGTAGAGATTTCAGGAGGTTTACCTGATGTTGATGTTTCATTTGGACACAGAATGTTCGGAGTGAACCTTTCCTGGTGTTACCTGTGCATTTACATTTTTCAGTGAAATCAATCAAAAACATTCACAAAATATTTTGTCCAACTGGTGGCTCTCTTGTTAGGTTTCTTTATATTACATTACAATGTTGTTGAGACTCCTCATAGTGTCATCCAAAAAGTTATGGTGAATTAGACAACAGTGTTTGTTATTCCCAAGCAATTATGTTTCACCTAGAGATAGCAAAAAGATTCCCAGAGAGAGGGAGAGAGAGGGTGCGGGTTATCATATCAATAATCTCTGAATCATGATCAATACAAGTGTTAATGGTGCAAATTGACACTTTTTGCTTAACTATTGCTTATATTGCACCCAATTTATTAGAACATTCAAAATATGTATCATTGGTCTAGCCGGGTCTCAATCATTTAGTAATTAACTTTCTAGAACTCTTAAAAATATGTTAATAATATCTAAAAGCAATAAATTTCTTAAATGCAAATATGATAAGAGTTCAATATACATTCTAATGTCCCATTAAAAATATTTCTGGGTACACATATTCATGCATAAATACCATGTGAATGAACATTGTATATATTTAAATGAAGAAAATTAATCCATTAAAAAAAATGTTCTCATCCCACTTCTTTCTAAGATTATTCTCCTTGGAGAATATTCCCAAAATGAGAAACGTTTAAATTTTGTCATCACAACAAAGCTGATCTTCAATATTGATTATATACACCTCAACATTTATTGAGCAATAAACTTTACACATCTAGATAGAGAGCCCAAAACAGGCTTTGGAATTCAAATTATCATTCTGTGTTCAGTAGCTAGATCTATATATATATAGCATTCAGAAAAGTTTTTTGACATCTCTGAGCTTGAGGTTCTTCATAAGTGATAGGAGATATTGATATAACCTCTATCCACATCTATCCATAAGTTTGATTCCTTCAGGTTTAAGTGGCGGATTCAGATGCAACTTTATTCAGATTCTGTGTTATATCCCAGGATCTATCCTTCATTTCTGCTCCCTCTGGGTAAGCTCCATTTTCCTTTGGCTGCAAGAGAGTTCCCAATTGCTTCTGGAACATTCTTTCTGGCTACTGTGTATTGGGAAAAGAGGAAGAGTCTTGATTCAGTATTCCATTTAAAATTATGTTCCCTCGACTGTAATTTGGTTATGAGCTCATTCTCCAAACAATTTATATAACTAAATGACTAAGCTGATGTAAAGTCAACACTAGGAGAAGCACTTGGAGGAAAAAGACAGTCCTTTCAAGGAAGACTGAAGGGTCATTAAAAGGAAAGGTATCAATAGATGCTGGACAAAAACAAACAAACAAAAAACAACAAAATGTATGTTCACTCTATTTAGACTAGTTGTTTTGAGAGTCTGATATATTATGTATATAAAAGTTAACATTATGCTTATGTTATCCAGAAATGGTAAGTATAATTAAGTTAATAAGTATTAACAATATTTTTACAATATTCATGGTTTTTGAAATCATTGAATATGTTTTCCTTATTCAATGATCTCAACTCAAAAATATTTTTGAGTTATCTTAGGAGGTTGGTTGTTTCTTAATGTTTGCTGCTCAGGGAACTTGTGCTGCCACCCAATGTAGCTTGAGTCTGGTAAATTGATGCCTCCGAATTTGTTCTTTTTGCTTAAGGTTCCTTTGGCTTACAGGGTATTCTCTGGCTCCATACAAAGCATAGAATTATTTTTTCTATTTCTGTGAAAAATGATGTTGATATTTTAATAGGGATTTTAAATTTTTAAATTTTCATTTTCTACTGCATATTTCTGGTGTAGAGAAATATAATTGATGTGTTTTGTGCATGTACGTTGACCTTGTAATCAGTAATCTTAACAAGCTCCTTTATTAATTTTAATAGCTTATCTGCTTTTTATAAAAAATTTGTACATAGGTAAGTACGGTAAGATACCTTGTCAGGGAAGTAGTTCATATTCAGGTACTTGGCAAAGTGTGTGTGTGTGTGTGTGTGTGTGTGTGTGTGTGTATGTGTGTGTGTATGTGTGTGTGTGTGTATGCTATTAGAGGGTAGGAGGACTATTTTTAAAATGCACTAACATGCATTGGGGCTTTTTCAATTTTAGTTCCAGGATGATTATTGACCTTAGCTAAATGACTTAACTTCCTAGTTTTAATTTGATTATCAGTAGAGTAGGGGTGAACCCATGAGAAACTCTGATCTGGCCTATCCTCAATAAGATCCAGAAGAACCTTTGTCATACACTTGTAAGCTTCTCAGGTATAAATACAAGCTGGAGATGTATATTCCTTGGTAACTTCAGCCATGATTAGCATATACTGTAATAAGCAGAATATCAGACAGTTACCACTTAGATTCAGTGTTTTCATTTCCCATGTAAGTGTTCTGCACTTTCCAAGTCACTGCTACATTTATTTGTTATTACTTTTTATATTTGACATTCATACAATTAATTTAAATAGCTGAATATTCATATAAAATTTTTGTAGTTTCCTGTATAGTAGTGCAATTCAAAACTTGACAATGGCAACTAAGGATTTAGAATTTAATTTTAGAGATAAAGCACAAGACAAAAGATAGACATATAATAATTGTATCAATTTGCATATATATTATGTATATTCAGAATTCTGACATATTCATAGATATTATAATCCCCTTAATGTGTAGAGGAATAATTCAAAAATTCTTGATAGATTAGAAATTTATGAGTTTAATCATAGAAACTGTCTTGAAATCTGTTGCCACTGAATTATATCTGTTTCTCTCATTTAATAGAGTATTTTGAATATGACAATATGAACTAAGAAATATGTATGTGTAATACCTCTAGAAAAATATTACAGTTCTCTGAACTGTGAAGATATTTGAAGTAATTTCCAAAAGGCCACAAAATGTGAAAAGATCAAGAAATTAAAAGTAATTCAAGTAGATTAGAAATATCAACAGGAAACTTAATTACCACTGCTACTGGTAGCAATTTACTAATGTAGAGTGGAGAATTTTAAATTACTGTGGGAAAGTGAACCTCATGGTACCACTTTACTAAAAAATTATAGTAGCAAAATATATGAATATGAATTATGAAAATTAAAAGAAAAGGTAGAATATTCTCATCAAGCAAATTTCCACATCAGTCAAATTTGCAGCCATGTGGGACAGGATAGCAGAAAATTAGGTTTGAGTTCATGTGATTTTCAGAAGCAAATTCATTTGAAAGTGTGAAAAATACTATTTTTCTGCACAGTTTTATTTTGCATGTGGATTGCTTCATGGATTGTATTCACAAGTCTTTTGAACACTAAGTACTCTCTCTGAGTGTAGGAACTGAGATAAACCTCATCAGCAAGTTGTCCAAAGTGAGAAAATATTGCTCCTACCAGTGTCCTGGCTTTCTCTGTTCACTACTAGCAACAGGAATAGCTGAGCAACATGAAACTGTTTCACATGGTAAAGATTTTTTAAACAATAATAATGGTGCCCAAGTGAGAGTGTGGGATTGTCTCATCCAGGGGTCTTTGTTGGTATGCTACCTCTTGCTTGCTCAGGGGGAATATCAGTTTTTGTTCTAGGAACCCAGTGGTTTTAATAGGGCATTTAAGCATCACATCGGAAAATTTCCAAAATGCAAGTACTCAAGCCACACCCTTAGAGCATCTAGTTTAATTAGTTTGGGTAGGGTTTGATCAATTAAAAAAATTAAAACCACTAGCACATAAAGATATAGACCACTGTTTAAAAATCAGTAGCCTAGAAGGCCTCTTTGTGCTTTGGTGGTTACCTTTTTTTTTTTTTTCTACATATTTTAATACCTATGAGTTGCTATGTTTCCAGTGCTGAATCTAATAGCTATATATTTTAGATTTTTATCTGGAAACATATTTTAATATGGGTTTTTAAATGTCTTTTCATTTTCAGTAATTATCTCATAGGTTCTTAGAAGTGTAGACCTCAGTAATTTTGCATCTTTGATGGATATTGGTGGCGATCAAATGGCTACTAAACTTTGAAACATTTGTTTCCTGGATCTCTAAAGGATGAACTTGGAAGTTTTTCTTAGGGACATTCTTTTTCTTTGTTCTCATCGGGATCACTCTGGTGAGTTATCTTAGACATGCTTTGTGAGTCAACAAACTATTAATATCTATTTATCATCCTTGTGGTAACTTCAGACATAGATGAAATATTTCAGATGAACAGACGGTAACTTGGGAGTGCTTCACTTTGAAGTTATAAAACATGGCTCTTTTGAAGATATTTTCCAGAAGCTGATTTGAGGTTGTTTCTGTTGCTATAAAATGTATTTATTTCAAGGAAATTAACAGTTCAATTTATGGTCCAAAAAACAAGGTTTGGGGAAGGCCTGGTTATGGGGGTGGTAGGCAGTGAGGAAGAGAAGAATGAACATTTGGCTAAGTTTAAAATTACAAGATTTTGAGCGCAGACCAGATTTGGAAGCTGTTTCCAAATCATATATACCTATAAATAGTTTGTCCATGTGTTGGTGCCCTTATTCAGTCTCAAGTTTGTTCCAGATATTATGTTGATGCAAAGCTTAAATTTGAGAATATAGTCCATACTATACAGTTTTTCTGTTGAAACTATACAGCAACCAAAAATATATACATCTTCACCACGTAACAATTATTTATTCACTACTCACTTTAAATAGTTTTATTTGCTGGAGGGTAACAGAAATTTCCATTTTAACTCTGTTGAAATCATGATTCATATGGTCTAATCATTGAAAAGGTCTTGATCAAAGGCCTGCAACCATAAGTAAGTTATCACATTTTTTAATTGCATTCATTTATTATTATCAAGGGGATAAATACTGCCAAGCAATATTATAAGATTTTCCTTTAAATGTACCTCAAAACCTGTCATATGCCTTGTACCAAAACTTTCTAAAATTTTTGTCTTACACTTCTAATAATTACTTATACATTTTGCCCTTTCCCTTATGTTCTTCTTAGTAAGAGCCAAAATAAGCCTCTGGCAAACCAAGATCCCCACACAATGGGTAGTAGTGGAAGGGGGAAAAAAAAGAAAAGAAATGATAAAGCTAGAATCCTTTTGCTAGGTTACAAGAAAAGACTAATAACGCTCATACATTAATATTTTTGCCCTATTATGTAATTAACACCTCATTAAAGAGGATAAGAAAAATATTTTCCTGAATCCATGGAATATATGTAATTCTTACAATATAATATGTAAAGGTCTTTTTGAACTAATCTTCTATTCTGTATTATCTTTTATTGGTACCATTTGCATGTACTTAATTCAAAACTTTGAATTTTTCTCAACCTTTATTCATTGGTCAATACTGTAAGTACAACCTAGTCTATATTTGATAACTGATTCTCCTCTACCCAATCCAAGTTTTCTTGCTTTAGTTCAAGTTCTCAGAATCTGGGAAGTATTTTGAGTTGTGGTTCAGGTCCTGGTTACTGGAGTCAAGTGGACTTAAAGGTGAATACTGAATTTATTAACTACTTTCTGCATAAGCCTGGAAAAGTTACCTCATCTCCCCAAACCTCAACTGATAAGTGAAAACAATGATGCTTCACTAACAGAGATGTTATAAGGATTAAATATGATAATGCATAAAGAAATTTAGCACACAGCATATTGCAAACTCTCAGTGAATAATAGCTACTACTTTCACAACTAATAATAATAATAATAAATCATTGTCATCTGGACTACAGTTATGATTTCCTTAACTGTTTTGATATTTTATATTTTTCATCTTTAGGCTTCACTGATTCTATTTCTTATTACTACCAAATTATTTTCCTAAAAATCAAAATCATTTGCTTGCTTAAATACTTTAAATATTTTCTCACCAATGTTAATGATATAAAAGTTGATTCTCAACTTTTCCTTCCCACAAATACATAAATATTGTCTGGAGCACAGACATACTTACACACATAAAGACACACACACACATACACATACACACACCATCAATAAAAATAAAAATATATTAGTAACCATTACTGGGTTGTTCAAATATAGAATGGACATGGTGGTTTTCAAATTATATTATTGCCTTTGTATTCTCATACTCATCCTCTTTCTCTTTGTTCTCCCTCTCCATCCTCATCCCCATCATTCCATCTCTCAGATCCTTTTCTATTATTGTCCTCATTCTCTCCCTATGAGAAAGCATCCTTGTCATCAGGATATACTGAGATGTAACAATTTTAGTTATGGTCCTTCCTGTGCTGATCACTGTGACCAAAGAATGCTTCAGCATGGTCGTCCAGACATAGTACAGATGCTCATGTTATTAAGGTGGGGCACTGTGATAAGAAACTCCTATTACTATAAGACGTGGGAAAGTGCAGGTCTCTCAAATTAAGGCATTTACTTCTATCAGAAGAGGCCAGAAATGGGGTTGGGGTTGGGGGAAATCCAACCCCATTTAGCATACAGTAGGTGATAGCATACATGTGTTACATATTTGTATTTATGATCTTCAATATAGCAGCTGAAATATCAGTTCTTTGTTGCTCAAAAGGCACATGGATGTTAATGACATAAGAAAGGAAACAATGAAACTTCTCTAATTTACTAAAAAGCACAAACAAACAAAAAACATTAATTGTCACACTCCTCACAAATAAGTGTGTCACAAGACTCCAAAGTGTTTCATGGTTGAAAACTTCAGAGTTGGAGAATAAAGTCCAGACCATGGCATATAGCACCTTGTGGCTATGATGCAGCCTTCTATTTTAACCTCTTGGTTCACTATTTCCCATCCTGCTTGTAATCCACTCCCCACCCCAGTACTTTATGTGACATCACACTACTAAGCCATACATTCGTCCATAACTCTCTGATTTGCACCTGCAATTTATGTGTACTTTCCATTGTTTCCTTAGAACCTGACATACTGCCTGACCCATAGTAAGTTTTCTGTTAATATTAAGTTGCATTGATGACCAGGAAACAATCACGATTCGGTACAATTCAGGATGTTAGCAGATTAAATGAATATTTGGCTGTCATGGATATAGGAGGCAAAGGAGAAATCCTAGCAGAATGAGTAGACTGAAAGTCCTGTGAAATGGTCAGGCTACAGATTCATTATGCTACTCTTATGTTCACGCTAACAGAATGGTGCGTGGATAGGACCTAAAATGTAAACCTGGCCTTGGGCCCAATTCCCCTGAGATCTAGAGATTGCTGACAACTACAGATATTTGTTGCCTTTTTAAGCTGAGACATAAAGACTTGAAAATAGAAATACAGACTCAGGAGTGTTTTAGCACAACTTGCTTTATTAGCTATATGTTTGGTATATTACTTTCCATTGATCATATGCAAATAATCATATACAAAAATGCAAATATCATTTCAATCAATTTTCATTATTTTTATATTGCAATTAACAAAGAGTAAAGTAAAGCTACTCTTTGATTTATCATATATTTGGGGCAATAGATCAAAAACATCAGCTCTTTCTACAGTGGTATAATGGCAGACTCAGGTATTCGTATTTCAGCCTAGAAGGATAATTATGTGCCTTTCATAAAAGTTCGGGTATTTACTTCTAAAATTAAAAAAAAATACGTTTCCTTTACTTTTTAGCTTTCACACTAAAAATAATTAATTACCCTGGAATGGACTGAAATTTTCATTTAAACCCAACTTAAAACTTGGATAATCTTCAAGCTTTTTAATTGAAAATTAATGGCTCTCTCTTAAACCCTGTGTAAAAGAAGCAGCGGCAGTCTCAGTAGTACCTAATACTTATGGCATAATCTTCTCAACCCCTTTCATAGATGTTAGGATTAGAAATAGCTTTCCAGTTTTAAAGTTCTAAAAAGTCTGGGTCATGTGGTGTCATTTCAAAAATGAATACTGAGTTTGGACTACTAACTTTTGATTTCAAATTCTGATTCTGCCTTTATCAAGCTGTATGGAGCAAGAGAAATAATTTAGTTCTTCTACAGTGTTTTAATTTTTCATCTGTAACATGTAGCACATAACCCAGTAAATATCATGTATCATATATATTATATGAATCAAAGTTATACATTAATGTGGTCAAAGTGTCTAAGTGTAATAGTTCTATAAGAATATGTTAATAGGTTGATTGATCGATAGATAGATATGGTCCCTATCCATGCCCTCAGTTCCATCTCCCCAGAAACAACCATTTCAGCTCTTTTAGTTGGTTATTTTAGTGGTTACTGCCATTCCCCCAGATTATTCTGAGAATTAATTTTAAATTTAAAGTATTGTCTATTGTCTTCCCTCTATGTAGGATGAGTATTTTACTTTATTTTTACTCTTACCTCTCCCACAACCTATTCACACTTATTATGATCCTCTCCCATACTCCCAGTATATCCCCATCATAATTATGGTTAGCTCAAATCCTTTGCCTTTCCTGCGCAACATTTTGTTTAATAATAATACTGATTTATTGTTGTTGTTATTGGCTTTTGCATATTAGTTTGCTAGGGCTGCCGTAACAAAGTATCACAGACTGGGTGATTTAAACAACACAAACTTATTTTCTCAGTTCTGGGCGGTAGAAGTCCAAGACCAAGGTCAGCAGGGTTGATTTCTTCTGAGGCCTCTCTTTTGGGTTTGTGTATGGCTATTTTCTCCCTGTGTCTTCACATGGTCTTCCCTTTGTTCATTTCTGTGTTCAGATTTCCTCATCTTATAAGGACACCAGTCATATAAAATTGGAGTGAACCCTAAGTACCTCATTTTAACATAATTGCCTCTTTAAAGACGCTAACACCAAACATATTACATTCTGTATTGTGGGCATTCAGACCTCAACATGTAATTCAGCCCTCAGCACTTATTTTTTTATGTCATCCATAATAAATCCTAAATTTGTCATGAATTATGTAAGTCCCCTCTCCAGACACTCAGGCACATCAGTTATTCTGTCCATTTCATCTGCCTCCAAAAGTCTCTCAGAGAACATACAGCTCTATGCAATTGGTACATAACTGCCATGCTAGAACCCCTCCTGAGATCATCCTGGGAATTGCTTTCCCTTTTTCCTGGGTTGCATGGCTTATTTCCTGCAGGCCATGATGTCTTGATTTATTCCTTCATTTGGGAGGAGCATAACCTCTAATAACTTCAAAAAAATGGTATATAAGAATTAAGAATTTTGAGACCACACAAGTCTGAAAATATTTTATTCAGCCTAGGTACTGATTAAAAGTTTGGCTAAGTATAAAACCATAACTTGGCATCATCTTTCTTCAGAATTTTGAAGATGTTGCTCCATTGCCTTCTGTCTTTCTGGTGCTTTTATTTTACGTATTTGACATTCTCTCTCTGTCTCTCTCTCTCTCTCCTTTTCTCTGTCTGGAAGTTTTCAAAAATTTTTCTTTGAGGTCAATTCTTTAAAAGTTTAAGACCAAGACCCTCATTAAGGAGCATGCTAACCATTACCTTCACTGATAATATTATATGATCATATTGGATTAGTTTCCATCAATAAGTCAGGGATCCTCAATACCAGTTTATCTAAGTCTTTCCTTTTGTGCTAATCAGAGTCCCCAGAGAAGTCTCCAAAATCTTCTGCTTTTCAGGTGAAGGGCTGGTTGCTATAATTCTAGATTTGTATGGAAAGAAGGCTATCTATATTACCATCCAGTATGCACATGGTCATTAATCCTACTGTTTTCAGTAGGATAACAGCACCCTCAATTGTGGCTAGTGTTACTCAAGCCAGATGCCTCTGTTTTACCCCTATCAGGGACTAAACTTAGACACTTTCGCCAGGATGATATGTAAAATGAGGGAGGAGCTGGCAATTGAATTTTCTTATATAGCCTTTCAAACTATTCTGAAATTTTTAATTTTTTTATTATGATAAAATGTATATAACATAAAATCTACCATTTAAACATTTTCAAGTATTCAGTTCAGTGGTGTTAAGTACCTTCACATTATTGTACAAACATCACTGCTATTCATCCCAAGAACTTTTTCATTTTCTCAAACTAAAACTCTGTACCCATTAAACAATAAAACCCCAATTCCTCACTCCTTACACATCTCTGGCAACCACCATTCTTCTTTATGTATCTATGATTTTTAATACTCTAGGTGACTCATATTAAGCGTAGTCATAAAATATTTATCCATTTGTGACTGGCTTATTTCAATTATCATAATGTCTTCAAGGTCCATCCATGTTTTAGCATGTGTTAGAATATCTTTCCCTCCTGAGAATGAATAATATTCCTTTGCAAGTATATACAATATTTTGTTTATCCATTCATCTGTTGATGGACATATAGGTTGCTTCACCCTTTTGGCTATTGTGAATAATGCTGTAAACATAGGGTTTACAAAAATTTGTTCAAGCTCCTGTTTTCAATTATTTTGGGCATATATCCAGAAGTAGAATTACTGGATCATATGGTAATTTATTTCCACTTTTTTGAGGAACTGCCATACTGTTTTCCATAGTGGCTGCACCATTTAACCTTCTTCACCAACAATGTACAAGGGTTTCAATTTCTCTACATCCTTGTCAGCATAAAATTTTCTGTTTTTCTGACAGTACTCATGTTAATGTATGTCAAGTGATATCTCATGGTGTTTTTTTTAATTTACATTGTCCTTATGACTAGTACTGCTGAGCATCTTTTCCTGTGTTTTCATTGTTGTGCAAAAATTTTTAATTTTGATGTAGTCCAGTCTATTTCTTCTTTTGTTGCCTGTGATTTTTGTGTATATCCAAGAAATTGTTGCCAAATCCAATGTCATGCAACTTTTCCCTATGTTTTATATAAGTGTGAAAATTCTAGCTCTTACATTTAGGTCTGTGGTCCATTTTGAGTTTACTTTTGTAAATGTGGTAATGTGTAAATGTGATAAGGTGAGGGCCCAAATTTATTATTTATGTGAAAATATCCAAATATCCAGTTTTCCCAGTCCTATTTGTTAAAAAGACTGGCTTTCCCCCCATTGAATGGTCTTAATTCCTTGCCAAAAATCATTTGACTCTATATATAGTAATTTATTTCTTCCCTCTCTATTTTATTCCATTTGTCAATATGCCTCTCTTTATGCTAGTACCATACTGTTTTGATTACTGTAGCTTTGCTGTAGCTTTGCAGTAAGTTTTGAAATCAGGAATTGTGAGACCTCCAACTTTCTTCTACTTTTTTAAGACTGTTTTAGCTATTCAGGGTCCTTTGAGATTCTATATAAACTTCAGTACCAATTTTTCTTTTTATGCAAAAGATATCATTGGGATTTTGATAAGAATTGTACTGAATCTGTAGATAGCTTTGGGTAGTATTGACATCTTAACAACATTAAGTCTTCCAATCCATGAATGCAGATGTCTTTACATTCGTTTTTTTCTTTACTATATTTCAGCAACATTAGAGATTTTCACTGTACAAGTCTTTTGCCTCCTTGGTAAAGTTTATTTCTAAGTATTTTACATTTTTATGGTATCATAAATGGAATTGCCTTCTTAATTGCCTTCTAAGATTGTTCCTGTTTCCTGTTGAGAAAGTTCCATGTTAGTATATAAAAACACACTAACTTTTGTGCATTGATTTTGTCTTTCATATTTTATACATCGAAGTTGTATTCCACTAACTTTGCTAAATATCTTTATTAGTTCTCAAAGAAATTTTTTGGGAAATCTTTAGAGTTTTCTACATATATTGTCTATGCACAGAGGTAGTTTGACTTCTTCCTTTACAATTTGGATGCCTTTTGTTTCTTTTTCTTTCCTAATTCCTCCAGCTAAGATTTCAAGTACCATGTTGAATAGAGATGGCAAAAACAGACATTCTTTTCTTGTTCCAAATCTTAGAGGAAAAGCTTTCACTTTCTAGCCAAAATATCTTGTTACCCGTGAGCCTTTTTCATAGATGGCCTTTATTATGTTGAAGTAGTTTCCTTGTATTTCTAGTTTGTTCAGCACTTTTTAATCATGAAAGGATGTTGAATTTTGTTAAATACTTTTTCTGACTCAATTGAAATAATCATGTTTTTTCTCTCTTCATTCTGTTAATGTGGTAAATTACATTGATAAACTTTTTTATGTTGATTTATTCTTACATTTAAAGAATAATTCCACTTGTCCATGGCATATAATTCTTTTAATATGCCATTGAACTTGGTTGGCTACTATTTACTTGAGAATTTTCACCTCAATATTTATTAGGGATATTGTTCTGTAGGATTTTGTTCATTTGTTTGTTTCTGATAGCATCTTTATTTACATGTGGTATCATTGTAATGCTGGCCTCCCTAAATACATTGGGAAATATTCCCTTCTCTTTATTTTTTTGGAAGAGTTTGAAAGGGAAGCTTGTTTACATGCCCTGTAGACTTCACCAGTGAATCCATCTGGTCCTGGGGTTTTTCTTTGTCAGGAAGCATTTTATTACTGATTCAATGCCTTTACTAGTTGTAGGTCTATTCATATTTTTTACAGCTTTATGATTCAATCTTGGCAAGTTGTGTTTCTAGAAAGTTTTACATTTTATTTAGGTTATCCAATTTGTTGGCATGCAATTGTTCAAAGTACTTAAAATTATTTTTATGTGTGTAGAATTAGTAGTAATGCCCCCTCTTTCATTTCTTCTTTAATTTATTTGCATTTTCTCTTTTTTTCTCAGTCCATCTACCTTAGAGTTTGTTAATTTTGTTGATCTCAAAGAAGCAACTCTTGCTTTTGTTGATTTTTCTCTATTGATTTTCTATTCTCTATTTTATTTATTTCATCTTTATTATTTCCTTCCTTAATATTAGCTTTGGGTTTAATTTGCTCTTCATTTTCTAGTTTCTTAAGATAAAAATGTAGTTTGTTGATTGGAAATATTTATGGTTTTTCAATGTAAGTCTTTATAGCTAAAAATTTCCCTCTCAGCATTGCTTTTGCTGAGTACATAAAGTTTTTTATGCCATGTGTTCATTTTGATTTGTCTCAAGATATTTTCTAATTTCCTTTGTGATTTATCCTTTGGCCCACTGGTTGTTTAAGAGAGTTTTGTTTAATTTCCAGCTATTTGTGGATTTTCTAGTTTTCCTTCCATCAATTTCTAGTTTCATTCCATTGTAATCAGAAAAGATAGTTTCAATCTTTTTACATTTATTATGACTCCTTGTGTGGCCTAATATATGGTCTACCCTGGAGGATATGCATTGTGTACTTCAGAAAAATATGTACAGGCATATCTCATTTTATTGCATTTCACTTTATTATACTTTGCAGATATTGTGTTTTTTTACAAATTTAAGAATTGTGGCAACCCTGCATAGAGCAAGTCTATCAATGCCATTTTTCCAACAGCATGTGCTTACTTCATATCTTTGTGTCACAATGTGGTAATTCTCACAATATTTCAAACTTTGTGATTACTGATGTAATTGTTTTGGGGCACCACGACCTGTGTTCATATCAGATACCAAACTTAACTGATAAATGTTGTGTGTTTTGACTGCTGTGCTGACTGGCTATTCCTCTGTCTCTCTACCTCTCCTCAGGCCTCCCTATTCCTTGAGACACAACAATATTGAAATCAGGACAATGAATAGCCCTACTTGGCCTGTGACTATTTGAATAAGGGGAGGGTCTCATGTCTCTCACATTAAATCAAAAACTAGAAACGATTAAGTTTAATGAGGAAGGTATGTTTATAGCCAAGATAGGCCAAAAGCTAGGTCTCTTGTGCCAGTTAGCCAAGTTGTGAATGCAAATGAAAAATTCTTGAATGAAGTTAGAAGTCCTATGCCAGTGAACACAAAAAGGATAAGATAGTGAAATGGCCTTATTGCTGATATGGGGAAAGTTTGAGTGGTCTGGATAGAAAATCAAGCCAGCCACATTCCCTTAAGCCAAAGCCTAATGAAGAGCAAGGCCCTAACTCTCTTTAATTCTATGAAGGCTGAGAGAGGTGAGAAAGCTACAGAAGAAAAGTTGGAAGCAAGCAGAGGTTGGTTCATGAGGTGCAAGAAAAGAAGCTATCTCCATAACATAAAAGTTCAAGGTGAAACAGTAAATGCTGATATAAAGGCTACAGCAGATTATCCAGAAGATCTAGCTAAGATCATGAATAAAGGTGCCTCCACTAAGCAACAGATTTTCAAAGTAGCAGCCCTATATCAGAAGAAGATGTCATCTAGGACTTTCAGGCTAGAGAGGAAAAGTCAATGCCTGGCTTCAAAGAATCCAAAGACAGGTTGACTCTTGTGTTAGGAACCTAACGTAGCTGGTGACTTTAAGTTGAAGCTAGTGCTCGTTTACCAAACCAAAAATCCTACGGCCCTTAAGAATTATGCTACATCTATTCTGCTTATGTTATATGAATAGAACAACAAAGCCTGGATGACAGATCATCTGTTTACAGCATGGTTTAGTGAATATTGTAAGCCCATCATTGAGACCTATTGCTCAGAAAAAAAAGATTTCTTTCAAAATATTATTGCTCATTGACAATATACGTAGTCACTCAAGAGCTCTAATGGTGATATACAAGGAGATTAATATTGTTTTCATGGCTGCTAACACAATGTACTTGCTAGAGTCTATGGATCAAAGAGTAATTTTGACTTTCAAGTTTTATTATTTAAGAAATATATTAATATTTCATAAGGCTATATGTCCCATAGATAGTAATTCCTCTGATGGATCTAGGCAAAGTAACCTGAAAACCTTCTGGAAAGGATTAACCATTCTAGATGCCATAAAGAACATTTGTGATTCATGGGAGGTCAAAATATCAATATTTAGAGTTTGGAATAAATTGATTTCAACGCTCATGGATGACTTCGAGGGGTTCAAAACTTCAGTGGAGGAAGTAATTGCAGATGTGGCAGAAATGCAAAAGATCTAGAATTACAAGGGGAATCTGAAGATGTGAATGAATTACTATAATCTCATAATAAAATTTGAATGAATGGAGAGTTATTTCATGGATGAGCATAGAAAGTGTTTTTTTGAGATGAAACCTACTCCTGGTGAAGAGATTGTGAGCATTGATGAAGTGACAACAAAGAATCTAGAATATTACATAAACAACTGATAAAACAAGGGTAAGGTTTGAGAAGATTGAAAGAGTTGAGAATTTTGAAAGAGGTTCTACTGCAGGTAAAATGCTGTCAAACAGCATGATGTCCTACAGATAAATCTTTTGTAAAAGTAAAAGTTAAACAGTGTGACAAACTTCAGTGTTTTCTTATTTTAAGAAATTGCTATAGCCACCCTAACCTTCAGCCACTACGTCCCTGATCAGTCAGCAGACATCAACATTGAGACAAGACCCTCCACCAGCAAAATGATTAGCACTCGCTGAAGGACCAGATGATTGTTAGCATTTTTTAGTAAAAAGTATTCTTTAATTATGTACATTGATTTTTATACCTAATTTCTATTGCATGCTTAATAGACTACAGTATAGTATAAACATAAATTTTATGTGCACCAAAAATAAAAAATGTTTTACTCATTTTATTGCAATATTCACTTTTTTGTGGTGGTCTGAATCTGAACCTGCTATATCTACAAGATATGCCTATATTTTTCTATTTTTAGGTGGACTGTTCTATGTATGTTTTGGTCCAATTGGTCTATCATGTTCCAGTCCTATTTTGTTATTGATTTTCTGTCTAGCTATACTATCATTATTGAAAGTAGGATATTGAAGCTTTCTGTTATTGTAGAACTTTCTATTATTCCTTCAATTCTGTCAATGTTTGCTTCATATATTTAGGAGCTCTGGTGTTTGGTACATATATTTTTATAATTTTTATATTTCCTTTGCAAATTAACCCTTTTATCATTATAAAATATCCTTTGCATCTTTTAGTATTTTTGATTTAAGTATATTTTGCCTGATATTCACATAGCCACCCCTGCTCTCTTTTGATTACTATTTGCAAGGAATATTATTTTCCATCCTTTCACTTTCAATCTATGCAGGTCCTTAAGTCTTAACGTGAATCTCTTATAGACAGCATATAGTTAGATATGACCTATTTATTCATTCTGCCAATCTACGGCTTTTGATTGGAGATGGACTAAATTGTGCCCCCCCAATTCATATGTTGAGACCCCAACCCTCAACATGTAGGATTTTGGAGATGGGCCCTTTGGTAGATAATTTGGTCATGAGGATGGAGCCTTCATAATGGGATTATAACCTTTAGAAGAAGAGACATGATATAGCATGCCATCTCTCTCTCTCTCCCCCTCTCTCCCTCTACACACACACTCCCCCCCCGCACACACACACATTGAAAAAATACCATATGATGACAGAGAAGTTGGCCATCTGCAACCCAAGGAGAGAGCCCTCATCAGGAACCAAATTTGCTTGCCCCTTAACCATGGATGTCCAGCCTCCAGAGCTGTGATAAAATAAATTTGTTGTTTAAGCCAGCCAGTCTATGATATTTTTTATTATGGCAGCCCAAAGTGACTAAGACAGAAATTGGTACCAAGGAGTCAGGTGCTGGTGTAACAAATACCTAAAAATGTGGAGACAGCTTTGAAATTGTGTAAGGGGTAGAGCCTGGAAGTATTCTGATGTGCATGCTAGAGAAAGTTGTTATTGCCATGCAGGGATTTTTAAAGGTGATTCTGGTGAGAGATCAGAAACAAAAGTGGAGAGTTGGAGTAAAAGTTTCTATCTTATTAGAGGATACCTAAATAATCATGAGCAGAATGTTGGTAGAAATATGAGTAATAAAGGCCACTCTGCTGAGGTCTCAGAGGAAAATGAGGAACATATTATTGGAAACTGGAGAAAGGCCTTCCTTGTTATAAAGTGACAGAGAACTTGACTGAATTGTGTAAGTTGTGGAAAGTACAAGAAAGAGGGAGAAATGAAAATGAAAGAATAAGGAGAGAAACTTGGATTTTGAGCATGAATTATATAAGTCTAAATTTTTTAAGATGGAAAGTTCTGAAACCAGGAGCTTATATTAAAAGTGCGAATCAGTCATATATAATTGAAATTACAAAAATAATCTTTTCAAGGAAATATATCATCCATCAACTAACTCCCTTACACAAACAGAGATGACAACTTTCTTGATGGAGAGTTTTTAAAATGCCTTTTTTAAATATGAAACCTTGTTTTTTTTAGTTAAATCTCTATTTCTGATTAAGGTAGCCTTAATATAGCCACAAACTATATTAAAGATAGAAGACACAATGTTTACATATATTAAGGCCTCTTTTAAAATGAGACTTAGTCTATATCCTCTAATGATAATGGTAGCTTATAACCAGAGAGTATCTTTGAAATCATCCATAAAAAGTAGTTACAACATGTTTCTTGAGTAATAACTATTTTTATTTATTATCACAATAATAATTATCCAGCTATGTTAAATGTTTTTTAAATATATTGCATATTACAAAATTATAAAAGTAACAGTAATTAGTATTCAGAGAATGTTAAAGTAAGTTAACCCACATTGGTATTACAGTAAGTAACTTGATTAGATGACACGCAACCTATTACCTTAATTATACTGCTTATTGATGTAATGCCAAAATTTCTGCTCTTTTATCAATTGAAATACCTACACCACAATTACTCTATACAATACCTAAAACCGGTATCTTTCCTCAGTGGTACAATGCCTCTTGACAGTGTGATAACATGCCTCTGTGAGTTCTGGCAATCTGCCATAAAGCATTGCTGTTTGCAAAAGGAAAAATCTTATCTCTCTGTGTGTCTATGTATATCTTTATGCTCGAAAGCAGAGAATCATTTACATATGCCTATGCCAAGCTGAAACACTCACAGGCTGTTTTGAGGTTTGAGCCTGTAAAAAAAAAAAATGCTATTTAACATGGAGGGGACAAATATTTTAAAACACTACATTTTTTAAAGTATTTTCCAAAATGGACCTGGTTTCTACTGAAAATTACACCCCCACTAAGCTTGACAAAAAATTTCACCTGACACGTGAACAGTAAGTGCCTGTGCCATCATAAGTTTATACCCCTGGGGTTCTTCTCCTTGGTTGTGTCAAGTTTCAATTAATGAGGAAATATTTGCTTTTGCAAATGTTTCCAGTATTTTTAAATATTTAAGCAAAATATAGTCTGTTACGGTCAGATACTTTTTGTTTCCATCAGGGGAAGTAAGGGAGATTTGCTTTCTCAAATTGATTTTTGCATGTGAATTACAATGTACAGAGTGGTAGAAATTATTTTTCCGAATGCGTACTGGAAAGAGATGGGGAAAAGTAGAGAGAGAGAGAGAGAGAGAGAGAGTGAAAGATGGTAATTTAAAATAAGTCATGGAAATAGAACTTCAAAAGTTGAAAACATTTCTTTGAAATCTAGATTCCACTTGTACTGATGCTCGAGGAACCTGTTTGGCAAAAGTGTAAAGAAAAAATTTTTAGTATCTTAATTTTTACTTCTGTTATCTTTTATTATGAAAATGTTCAAACATTAATAAAGTTAGGGAGATTACATAAACAACACCATAAATCTATCTCTTGAATTTAACTGTTGTCAATATTTTGCCTTATTTGCTTCAATACTTTTTGTCCTAACATAATCTAAATCAAATTCCATAATATCATGACACATTACCCCTAAACACATCAATATGTGTCTTTAAAATATAACAATTTTTTTGTACATATCAGTGAGCTTTGGCCTATATACCAAAAGCTTATTTTGGGCTCTTTTTAACAACCTCTTCACAGCATTTGACCCTGTGAGTGTTTTCTCCTTAAAACTCTCTGCCTATCTCCCTTATCTAATTATTCTCCCTCCTTCCTCCTGGCCACTCTTTTGGTCTCATTTGCTCCCTGATCCCTGCCCATGGACACATATTTTAATTATGTGATAAATCTGGGTTTCCTCCTCCAACGTCTATCCATTTTACTGCAGAGCTTAGTAACTCTTTGCAGGGCAATAAGAACTTTAACAGTATAACAAAAACTAATGTACAAGCATCTCCCTTAAATACATGTAAACAATGCTTCCACAAAAATCCTGTGCTCTACATTTTCCTTATGTCCTTGTGCATGTATATTGCTTCATGTATATGCTAATATCTTCATAATGCTAATTTCCAGAACATAATACTCTTCTAAGCTTTCAGATCCAAAAAATTCAACTCCTTTTAGGCACCTGGACATGGACAGGACATAGAAATGTCAAATTAAGCATTTCCACATCTGTTATTTTTCATCCTGTTTACAAAAACTGCTCAACTCTATGATTCCCATTTAAGTGAAAGGTACCATTATGAGAACAGTTGCCCAAGCCAGAGGTAAGGATACCAATGTTACTCTTCCCTATTCCATATCCTTTTAAACCCATATAGTACCAATGCCTGCTTTCTAAGTACAGTTCAAGTTCATGGACTTCCCATAGCTAACACTCTAGCTACCTCTGTGCAGAATGTCATCTCTTATCTACAAGGTTATTTTAACAACTGCTTAGTTAATGGCCCCACTGCCAGTATGCCCATTCATTCACCTGCTTAATTTTGTTAAAAATCCAAGATGCCCACACCCATTCCATTTTCCAGCTTTCATCGGTTCTCCAGAGACTTCCAAGTGAAGTTATACACGTTTTATTCTCTGTCTTCTCTCTTACTACTCCCAAAACCTCCTTGACTACCTTCAAAACCTCAGGGCTTTCCAGCCTCTGAACTTGTTGCTATGTCTGTGTGGAATGGCCCTTTCCTCCCTTCCTGACATAATTATTTTACTTCAACACTCAGCTTTGCTGACACCCCCTTTTGGAAACTCTGTTTCTGCCAATCTGCATTATGTTCTCTCTTCTGTGCTCCCTTGAAACGTTGGACATACCTATGCTATACCACCGCATCACACTGTACTTCAAGTAGTGATTGTCTTGATGGTCTTCTATAATCTATAGCAAGTTCCTTGATAGCAGGAAATATGATTTATTTATATGTGTCCCCCCGTATGTGGTAGAGGGCAGGAACATTGTAAGCATTCAGTGAATGAATAAATAAATGAATGATCAGGATCACAGTAAATGCTACCCAAATTCAACCTAATTATTATTTTATCTTTTATCCAAATCAGTCTAGACAGAGAATAGTTAAAAGACATTCCTAGCCTAAAAATTAAGAATTTGGAAATGACTGTCTATATATGCAAGGATTTAAAGCATCATTTTTTAAATTATTAAGGTAATCCAGCTTATCATAGAAAAATTTGAAAACAGAAGAAGGACTACAAATTATAAAGCCATCAACCAGTCATCCCATCAACCAGGGATAATAAGTATTGAAATATACAGACAAATATAATATGTGGACAAAATTCCTTATCTAAAGCTTTTCATACTTTCCAATATCATTAAATAGTCTTCATAAGTGTGACATTTAATAGTGGTACAGTATTCAATTAGAAAAAAACATAATAATTCAGTTAGCCTAACCCTACTAGGTATGTTTCTTAAGCATTACTTATAGAATGTAATAATTGAATAATATTATGTAGAGCACAATAAAATGTAATTAGAAAATTATATATTCTTGCCATTTTTCTCTCAACAAAAAATGATTTTTTCTTCCATTGAATGCAACTAGAAATTTGTTCAGAAAATAATTGGCACCCTTACTTGCTGAAGCTCATTTATAAATCCTATAAAACAAAAATATTTTTAATGGGAAGAAGAAAAAGTTATAGAAGAAAAACCAGAAGATAGCTATGGTACTCTGAAAAAATTAATCTAAATCAACCTGTAGTGGTTCGGTTGTAGCCTCCAGAAGATATTTCCACCTGGAATCTCAAAATGTGAATTTATTTGAAGTTAGGATCTTTGCAGATGTAATTAAAGTAAGGATCTCAAGAGAAGACCATCCTGGATTTAAGGTGGTCCCCAAATCCAATGCCTGGTATCTTATAAGAGAAAGGCAGAAAGAGATTTGAGACGGAGATACAGAGGGGAAAAGGCCCTGTGGAGACAGAGGGAGAGACGAAGTTTATGCTGCCATAAGCCCAGGAATGCCAGGAGCCCTCACAAACTGAATGAGACGAGAAAGGATACTCCTTCCGAGACTTCAGCAGGAAAGTGGCCCTGCCAACACCTTGAATTCTGACTGCTAGCCTACAGAACTGTGCGAGAATAAATTTCTGTTGTATTAAGCCACCCAGTTTGTGATAATTTGTTACAGCAGCCTTAGGAAACTAAACACAACCCAAAGTACTAAAAAAATTGCTGCACCATAAATATTCTCCATGTGTACATTACACCTGACTCCTAAAAACATGACAGCATGGGAAACAAGAAAAGAATAGAAATTGCAAGCACTGCCTAAAAAGTAGCATTTTAAACATCTGGGTAGAAATTAAGAAGAATTTAGTGAAATTGATGTGAATTTAAAGAACCGGTGAAATTATTTATTTTGAAATTGTATTGTGACATTTTTTCCTCCTAACACAAAGAAGTAGTAGAAAGTCTTGATGGGATTGCGGGGGAGGAGGAGGAATATTCATTCCCTGTGTACAATCGTTATTTTTTTTCAGATAAAATGATCACAAACAAAATTCAGACACGATTATTCACACGGTAAACACCAGCAAGAGAGAGGTGCCAGGCTGGGGAAGAAGCTATCGAGGTAAATTGCTTATGCTACTGAAGAGAGCAAAAGGTGCTTAGAATACATCGTGTGCCAGAGATGAGACTTAAAAATGAAATACACCTTTAAGCATAACTTAAAATAAATAGTTTGTGTTCTTGCTGAAGGACTCTAGAGGAATATTACTGTAACAAATTGCTATATTTAATTTTTGGATAGCAGCCAGGTGTAGGTCAGACATGAGATTTTTCTATTAAAATAAACACTAGCAAGGGAAAAACAGACCCTCATGCCTAGAGACACACATATACACATCTCATACCATATGTAACCCGATGGTCATTATTTCACGGTGACCAGACAGGCAACGTGTGACAAAAAGCAACCAGGGTCTCTTGACTAGTGAGTGATAATAATGGGATACCTAAGATTGCTGACACTCCTGTAACAGATATTTCCCCATGAACTGTTTACAGCTGTCTCTGACTATAATATTTCCAAGCATTCAGGAGAGTTCAGTGGCCCAGCGCAGCTTGTGGAGTTCAGCCAAAACTAGCATGCTGCCGCCCAGGGAAACTGAAGGAACTCAATCCCTGGCAGGCAACCCTGCCTCCTAGCAACCTTCCTCCAATTACATGTGGCCAGTCTCTCTCTGGAGGGTTAATGTAATAGACATCAAGGGCTAGTTATGGATTGAAAATGGAAATCAGAGTGATTCAACTGCTGTTTTCTTTTTGTATTTTTTTCTGTTTAAACTGAGATGATTTTGTTGAATTAAATAGTATAGGAAGCAATCTGCTGCTGTCACCTGTAGTGTTTTTGTTAATGACTGTCAACAAGTAGTAGATGGGTGTTCATTCAAGTAATAATACGTATTGCAAATAAGAGTATTAAGCATTAAAATACATTCTTGTGGCATCAATCTTCATCTTTATGTTAGAACTAGGTATAATTTAGCTGACTAACCATTGCTGGATTTGATATAAATTCACTAACATGTTAGGAAGAACTTGAAATTCCTAGAGCCTTGATAATCCCTGTGATGTTACACATTGCTAGATGGGTAACTTTTGTAGGACAAGCTTAAACTGTCATCACTCAAGAATGTAGTAGCACAGCCTCCTCTGCCATTCATAAAAGTGACCATGTAATAGGATGGTTGTGTTTTTTTATGTCTTAAATATCAGGTAAGCCCCATGATAAAATCAAAGTTTGCAAACCAGCAATCAATGGGCTAATGCAGCTCTGAAATTGTGTTTTGTTTGACCAGAATGGTTTTCTGCCACATGCCAACTTCTAAAACGATCATGTGAGTCCCTCCCCAAATCCCCAATTCCAGCTTCTTATGACCAAATCAGAAGATCTGGCCACACTAGGGCCACATGCACACATGAATATTATTGATGGGAACTCCATTGATGGCTGACACTTTTAGAAAGGACACATTATTTTCCACTTCACCATGATCCCCTCACTCCTTATCATCTCACAATGTTGGTGGCTATTTCTCATCAGACCTGCACAATCACCCTGACCATTTGACCCATGTATGTTAATCTGTCTGGCCTCTAAAGCAGCGAAGTTCAGGCCTGGTCTAATGTCTCATTTGTGAGAAGCTTTGTTTTTTCAGGCCACAGAGGTATGTTCACTTGATTAGGTATCCTGAGTCCTAAAGAATGATTTTAAAGGAGTCAGACAGTCAGACCCATTGAATTATTAACTTCTAGTGTTCTCACTCTAGAAATGCTAGTAGCTTGTTGATCTCAATAATTCTGTCAGTTAGAATTGGAGGAGTTAAACAATTTGGAAAGAAGCTTGCCTGCCTCACTGATGTTGCCAATTTGATGACTAGTGTGATGAAGGAAGGTGTTACTGGTGGTTCTCCTTAGAACAGGCCTGGGCCACCCCTCCTTGCTCTCTGTGCTCCAGTCCCACCAAGCCCTTTCCTATTCTCCTAATATGTCAAGCTCTTCACCCCTTAGAAACTTTGCACTAGTTTTTATTTTTTTTTTCTGCTCCAAACAGTTCTTCCTCTGTATCTCCTCTGAATGATTTCTCCTCACCATCTAGCACCCAGACCAAACATTCATTCTAAAGCAGCACACATATGCCACACCAACCCCCCTGGTTTTGTTTTTTTCCATGATTATCTGAAAATACTTTGCTTATGTATTTGTTGACTTGATTATTTCGTGTTAGCTTTCAGCAGAGTGTAAACTTTATGAGAACACTGATCTTGCTCATCATAGGCTGAATGTATAAAAAAGTGGAGAATGAATGACATGGTACACTTTGGCATTGAAACGGCCCAATGGTGGAAAAAGGAGCAGGACTGAGAAGACAGAGAAGGGCCTATATTCCAATTCCCTAGAGTGATAGATTTATTAAATCCACAGATTTTAGAACCAGATTAGACATAAGACCAATTAGACCTAAGTGGTTTTTGCCACTTAAAGTGCTGGTCCTTAATTGCTTATTAATGGCCCATGATAAGACATGGAGTGTGCATCATAAGGTAAATGCATACACTACTTTCTTCATTGAGAAAGTCATGCTATAGAAAAAATGTAGGGGAACACAACAGTGTGCCTAGTAATGTAAATGGTTTGTATCACAGCACAATCTTATCACATTGCAGACTGGTAAGAATTTGCAGACTAATACCCCAGGATAACTCTTTAAGTAACACTGGTTTAAATATGTTGTTTTGTGTGTGGGGGGGTGTATATAAATTCCATTTTTGAAAGAATATTTAAATTAGAAAGTGGGTTTCATGAGAGAAAATATCTCCACAATAAGAGAAAAGATAGTGAGTGATACTAGGTTGCTTTGTCAAATGATTATATAATACTTGCCATGAAAACAAATTATTTATTGAAATGGATAGTAAATTAGAGAGGTTGGGGGCAGAGAAAAAACTGTGGGAAGGGATTCAGGGAAGAAAAGATACTTGGGAAATTCACATGAGCATACTCACTTAAAAGGAATAATACAATTAATTGACTTAAATTGTAATAGTTTTTAGAAGTCATATAATCAGTAATCTTGTGGCTTTAAAAAATGTTTCTGAAAAACAGTGAAAGGAGCTGAATATGAAATATATTTTCCACGTATGTTCCCAATACATATATTTCCATATATGCTCAGATAAATTATTTTATGTGCCTAAAGAGTGTCAGAAAAGATAATTTTAACTTAACTTCAATAGAAAACCAAAATTTATTAATAGAATTATAATAAAGCTGATCAGGATATCCTTTGGCCAGCTCTGACCTTTTAAATCACTTCACTATATCTATAATAGAATAAATAAGTATGTAAGTAAGGATTGCATAATTCATCACAGTCTCTTTCTAACCAGCCATGAGTTATCTTTTCATTTGAAAATTCTACAGGGTGGCCTCCTGAAGTGGCAGTGGCCTAAAGGTGAAGCTTTCTCCCCTTTTCATTTTATACTTTTTTTTTTTTTTTACCCCTCTCCCACCTCCCACCAGCCTCCATTTTATACTTGCTCTGGTGTTCTGGATAACTGTGAGAATGTTTCCAACAGGTAAATGTTCTCAGAGATCAGAGAACCAGTAGAGAGGAATTAAGGTTTGGGAAACTAGCTAGATAGGACATTTCCAAATACAGTAATAAATGGATGAGGGTGCAATCAAGTAGACTTTTTTAAGTCAATTCCTTTTGGGAAATAGATTATCTGTCTAGGTGAATTCCCCTTTTAACATTAAAAGCCAGCTTCCAGATCAGTCTTATCCATTCATTCACTGGCCACTAAATGGCATTGACGAATTACACTTTCTAATCGCCAGCATTGGCAATGATAAATCTCTTGACTTCTGGCTTTGCAAAGAGATTGGATCTGGTGAAGAAGCTGCTGTTCCAGCCACATCCTTAGAGATGTAAGCAATCCAACTCATTGAAATAATTGTTTCCCTTTATTTAGAATGTTGATGAAACCACACTCACTGTTTTGATTTCAGAAAGTAGATTTAGTTGCAACCCTGAGTGTACCAGACCCCAGTTAGCAGGACAGATCCCATCTATTTGTTGGACAAAGGAATAAATGAAAACTTCCTATGCTAATATTTTGCTAATATTAGATAAACATTTCTAACTCTTTGAATGAAAATGATAACGTAAGTGTAGTAAATTCACACTAGACCTTCCTTTGCCATCCTTGAAGTAACTTTCTTGCAGTTTGTTTTCTTTTTTCATCCTATGTCCTAACCCATAAAAGGGAAAAAGATCCTCTGGGCTTATATGAGGCAGAGGAACTATCCCTTGATTTATGTGGTTAGATGGACTCTCAGACAAAACAATTAAAGCTGTAAAATTTTCTTGTTCAACAACAATAACTGATGCAAGATATTTGATTGGCTTTAAAGTTCTGCTGATTTTCTTTGGCTTCCTTGTGGATTGGTTTCATGTGTAGTGGCTGAATATGGAATTCAGACCTAGTGGTAATATGATAAATTGCTATGCCAGGGAGTCATTATCTTTCTCCACTGGAACTAATGGGCAATAGCCACAGGGACTCAAAATAACACTCAACCAACCATTGTCCTGGTCAAAGTATGTATAGGAAATGCATATTGCTTTCCCTTTATAAAATTAAGATATTATAGAACACCTCTGACCCAAGCAGGAATTCCAGCATGACTTTAGGATTATGGCAAGTTTCCGCTTTAGAAGTTTGTATCCCACGTGGGTAGAATTAAAATAGATATTTCTTAACTATATACAGGTCTATTAACATTTTTTTATTTAGCACTTTCATATCTTTATAGAACACATGTGAATCTCACCATTTATGTAACCTTTTATATTTAACAGATTCAGATTATGAAGGCAAAAATAACACTTGCATTTCTTTCCTATTCTTGCATAAATATAAAGTCTTTGTTTTCTTTAGAGGAAAAAATACTGTTTACATTGTACTTTGGACAACTATTCAGGGCTATGTGTTTTGAGTATCTAATTAAATGAAACAGGCTGCAGACTTGAATGACACCATCAGAAGTTAGGACTGCTTCTCCATTAGACTTCTTTAAAAAGGACAATATAGGTAAATGTGCGAAAGAACATTTTACTTTGGCTGACTGTGGGACTGCCTCTTTTTCTGGGAAGACATTAATTATGTTTGCCTTTTCTTTCTTCTGAGAGTGTGGCTGTGTGAGGGAGAGAGTGTGTTAGATATGTAGTTTTGATTTAAAGCACAGTGGATAACAGCAGGCTTGGTTTTATATATGAGTAGCCCCAGCAGGTGATGAATTGTTTTTGACTTTCATCATTTGTCAATAAATAAGAAAAGTGAGAGATTTATCATGTATGTAAAAAACTCTGGCAACATTCTCTATCATGTAAAATAAAATTTAATAACACGGCATTTTTAAAAATGTATGCAATCGCTTGTTTCACTTTTACGGGCTGTAAATTCCAAGACTCTGTGTAATCTTTCCAAGATGGGGAGTAGGGATTGGAGAGTTGAACTTACTTGTCCAGAGTTGGGGTAGTGACCATTTTCCACAGCTTGTGGAAGGCTCCTGCCATTTGCAAAGTTGTGCGGCCATCTTCATGTGTGCCCACCTGTGACCTTTTCCTTAAGCACCTAGCTGTGCTCATTAGGAAAATGGATTCTAATTGTTCCACAGCAGGGTAAGTGATTGAACCTGAAGCAAAGCAGTAGCTTTTATTTACAATTATCAACACTTTCATACAGACTCCCCTCCACTTCAAACAAACCAAAACAAAGACAACAAACAAAATACCACTCTGAAAATAGTAAAACATGACCAAAACTATCATAGTACTTTTTTTCTCTGTAGTCACACATGCACTCATGCACACACACACACACAAATGAATAAGAAAAGATGCATCCAAAGACAAGAAAATGTTATTACTGGGAATGATCTTAGACACTACCCAGTTTAGTGTTTAATCTTGCTAATGTAATGATTATTTATATTTATTTATATTTATTAATTGACAATCTAGAGACTTCCAAACCTGTGTGGTGACAAGTGACTAATTTTGAATGGAAGCACAACCTTGTTTAAGATAAATATGGGGCTAATTATTTATGATTTCTCTCTTCAAATATATATTGAGCACCTTCTAAATATTTGTCACTGAGGTAGTTCCCATGGGATATGAAGAAATAAACCAGACATGGTATCTCTCTCAAGGAGCTCACAGTCTCATTAATATCACGCTAGGGACCGAATGTCTGACTGGCACAGGGACAGGAGAAAGTCATATTAAATATTAACACATGTCTTATTTTGGATCAGTTTGATATTCTTCTAACCTTGAACTTCCAAAGGAATTATCGTACTTTAGAAATTGTATTCTTTGGATCTCTGCTTGAGTTCACATAATTTTTCTATTTTTCTCCTTTCAATTCTCTTTTCCTGATGTTTGTTTGAATGAAGCAAGAGAAAACAGAAAAAAATCCAATTGTAAGAAATGGGATTATTTCCCCACTCTGATTCATGGTAATATGATGAACTGGGACTATTCTCTCTCTACTATGTGTGTCTGTAGCAAATCCTGTCCTTAGTTCAGGTGATGAGATCCTGTCCTCATTTCTCATTCTTTCCCATCTGCCACCCAATGAACATTGTGAACATTCTGAGTACAGTCTAGGAAGAATTGGATTAGCAAATGCACAGATTCATTTTTTATTGGGATGAATCTTAATCTGTACCCTTCATAATAGGAACAATTATTTAACATAATTTAAATTAGGAGTACCTTTTTATTTTATTTTAAAAATTCAAATATGTGTGTTTGCCTCTCCGCCCCCCCCAAACAAATACAGCCCCACTTCTGAGCTCTGGCTAGAATCCTTCAGAAAGCCATACCTTGGCATAGCCCACACATGATTGCATTGCTGTATACAATTGTAATGTTTCTGCCTCTCTCGCAGGCCTTTCTTCACTCCTGGCTGATAAGAATCTCTAATGTGCTGTTGTAAATGCTCCACATCTATACTTAGTCTAAATAAGAAATAGCATTTATGTCTATTAGCATCCACAGAAACATTTGTCAACAACAACTTGGAGAATGACATAACTTTTTTAAGTGCACCCATCTGGGAGATTTTCCAAATTGGGAGATACCCAAATTGGCAAAGACTCTTAAGAAACCCATTCATATGCATTAAACATGACACAATTTCTGGACTTCTTTTATATTTCCAGCTATTAGATTTGGAAGTGCAGGAGATAAGGCAAAACACAAAACACACACACAAAAAACAAAATAAAACAAACAAACAAATAAAAAATCATCACATATGGACACATAACTCTAAAATAAAATAAAATCAGATCTACGAAAGTTCTCATAGGAAAGCTACAGTAAGATGCAGAGCAAGGGAGAAGTCCGGACCCCCATTTTTTGTTAGTCAACTTTTCTGTGAGGTTGGCCCATTTTACTGAAGGACAAAAAGAAACTGTCTAGAAGGAAAAACTTCTTCTACTCTTTTGTGTTCGGATATTGGGGCCCTGTGAATTAAATGCACACTCACATATTAGTAAGAGAAAAAAACAGATTTAAATCACATAGATACATATGAGAGTTCACAAAGAAATGTAACTCAAAGCAGCAATTAGAATTTGAGGATAATATACCATCTTAATTGGTGAAGAAGGAGGGGAGAAAGGCATGTACAAGAAAACAAATGACTTAGAAGCATGAGAGAGAGAAAGGGCATTTAGGGAAAACCAAATGAATTTTGGGAAAGATAAATGAGCCCTTAGGAGACTAGATGAGAGATATAATACTTTTGTGACAATTTCTGGGTATGGTGCTGACTTCTCTGAGGTAATTAGAGTTGTTCCTAGGGAGGGCATTTATGACAATTGAGTTCTTTTTTAAATTCTCTTGGGAGGCTCTACTTTTAAGCAGATAAGGGATTTCAGGAACTCAAATGCCTTCAGCTCAAAATAATTTTTTTTTTTTTTTGCCACAGTGGCATATTCCGGACCCCTTCAAAACTATTACAAAACCATATGGAATCTACCTCAAAAACTGATCCTTTTCTATCAAGGACTCTCCAGGAATGTCAACGTGTTCTTGCTGGTTATACAATGTCAGAGAGCACTCACAAGATTTTCTTTTTAAAATTTGAAATCCTTCCAAGTATTGGGTTTTTTCCTCTGTTAACATATCTTACTTTCTATTTCAAGCACGATTCACTACCAATGACCTATTTGTTAACTTCTTCTCCTTATTCACACAACTGTCATCTTTATATATGGAAGAAAGCCATATAAGTTTTCTCCATTTTCAATCTGGCTTTTATTAAATACATACAGGAATGCACAAGTTCTTAATTTGTAAATATTAACTTTTTTCTCGTTGGTTCTGAGAGTCCATAGCTTAGACTTGCATTTATTTAACACATTTGATACGTCCTTCAGATGATGATGATGTTGAAAAAGCTCTATAAGAGTATAATTTCATTTTAAAACAGAATTAAATGACACAAAATTCAGTCAGTAAAATTGTTAATAATTATCAAGTGAAATGAAATTGGCACTTTGTCAAGCTGATCATTCAAAATGAATATGTGCAAAGAGAAATATTTATCCTTAATATTCATTGCTTCAAAATTAAGTTGGCAGGGTTATCTGAAATTAATCATTCTTGTCTTAGAATTCTTAAAGAATTAAATTATTCTAAGTCTAGGCACCAAGAAATGATATAATCTTTTACTAACCTCAAAATCCATTTTTAATTCCAACTACCTATTCTATAATAACCAAATTGTTAGTTAATCTTTAAAATGAAGTCATTTTTTTTGTAAAATATATCAGTGGTTAATATATTTTAGTATTTTTCATGGACATACATATCATATTAACATTGACATCGTTACTCTAATGGATAAGAACGTAGAATTTGAAGTTGAATGCATCGGATCAAATTTCAGCTCTGCCTCTTACTAGCTGTTTGATCAAGGCAAGTTTCTTTTTTTTTTTTTTTTTTTTTTTTTTTTTTATATATATATTTTTTATTTCAGCTCATCATGGGGGTACATAAGTTTAGGTTATATACATTTTCCATGTCCCACCCATCCCCCCGAGTCAGAGTCCCAAGCGCGTCCATTCTCATTCTCCCGACAGTGCACCTGGCACTCATCATGTAGTCATACCTCCATCCCCTCCCCCCCCCCACCTCCCCGGGTCTGCACCTTCAAGCATGACCATTCCCCAGAGGGTGTGCAACGCACTCATCATGTAGGCATACACCCATCCCCTCCCCCCACCCCCCATCCCAGTCTGATATCCAATTGGTATCCTTCCCTGATGTACATTTAGGTGATGATCAGGGAAACCAGTTTTCTGGTGAGTACATGTGATGCTTGTTTTTCCATTCTTTGGATACTTCACTTAGTATAATGGGTTCCAGCTCTCAATGGATTAGTAAACTGTGGTATATGTATACCATGGAGTACTACTCAGCTATAAGAAATAACAATGATACGACATCTCTTTGGTTCTCCTGAAGGCAAGTTTCTTAAACTAAGTTCATTCTTCTGTAAGATGGAAATACCAATTGTTTCATAGGATGGTTACTTGAATTAAATGAGTGAAGATGTGTAAAACATTTTGAACAGGGTCTGGTGAGATTAGATAACCATTTGCTACCAACACCATTATCATTATCATCATTCCAATGAAGATGTCTGTCAGGCAACTTTTATGAAGTTTGGAATAAACTCAAGATAATGCTTTCTTCAACTTGAAATTGGTATGTTATATATTTCTAACACTACATAAAGTATATACAAAATTATTTATAGCCCATGATTGTACCAGGTTTTCAGTTTATAAAATACAACAGTAGCTTCTCTCATAATTTGAAAATACATTTTTAATGCCTTGGAAAAAGAAGAAATGAAAGACAACCTTTCATTCTGGAAATGTTTATAGCAGTCCAAAACTATCCATAAACATAAGTATTGAGATATGTAAGTAACCATTTAGAAGTACTGTGTATATATGTAAGTGTGTGCATGTGTGTTCCTTTTTAATTTGAATTACCCCAAAAAAGAAAGATATATTTGTCATTTGAGATTTTTAAATGGTGTTTTCGTCCTGCAAAATAACTTGACTAATATAATTTTAGGATAGGAAACTATGATACAGACCATCAATTCAAATAGCTAGTTTGATTGTAGAAATTGTACTAAAACCAGGGTATCCTTATTTCCAAACTCCAATTTCAGTGTGACAAATACATGGCAGATACTGAGCCATGTGTCAGCATTGTGCTGAGTGACAGGCAATCAAAGATGAATAAAATATACTTGCTTATGCCAGGAAAAGATGCATATAGTCTAGCGATCCTGAGGTTATTCAATACAACATCATGCCTTTAATCTGATTTTTCTTGAAAATCACTGTTGCATCCCTGACCTCCTCCTCTTATTGGGAAAACTGGCTTAGAGTTAAAATCCACATCTAGAAATTAGGATCTTTACCCAATATTTAATGTTGATTTGGAAAAGAAAAAGAAAACATCGACTAATACTACTATGTAGTAGTCTAACAAAGTGAGTATGGAATTTCTTGATGTGAAAGCTTTTTTTTTTTTGGATGATTTTGGTCTTTGGTCACATATTTTATCACATCCCTGGTCCATTTTATTATTATTTTTTTAATATTGAAAGTCATAATACATGTTTGTTTTCAAAGTAGAATGACTAAACCAAATCTATTGGTAAACACCAGGGAAATTTTTTTTAAAAAAGAAAAAAGCCAAAAATCCTTCAGTATGTTATCATCTCTGCATAAAAGGATTTTACATTTCTTCCTATAGTTTTACTCACAAAGATATTGTGCCACTACTTTTTAACATCAAGTATTATAATTCAGACTTTTGTCACAAGTTATATAATGTGTTCTATATTTTAAAATTTTTGGCAAAGGACTTATATAAACAAATTAACTAATTGTTAATAAAAAATTTTACCTTCTATTAAAAATTAAATTTTATATTCTTCTAATTCTATTCTTTATATTGTCTAATATTCTCATGATAATAAATAATTTACAAAATTATATTTGACTTATCTAAGGGGACCAAAATTAAAATTCATGGCATTGTATAATTTTTTCTTTTAAGATTATATTCTCATAGTTTGATAAGAAGATTCACTTGAAAAACTATAAATACATAAAGGATACATAAATATATCTATGTTAGTAACAGATGTCTGTGTAGAAAAAGCAAAATGTTACCTTTACCCTTTGCTATAGTTTGAGTGAGTCCCCTCCAAAATTCAGCTGTTGCTGATGTAATGGCATTGAGTTGGAGTCTTTAAGAAGTAATTAGGTCTTGAGGGTTCCTCCTCTTATGAATGGAATTAGGAACCCTTACAAAAGGGCTTGACAGAGGGAGTTCATTCCTTTTTTGACTGTTTACCTTCCACCATATTAGGAAACAGCAAGAAGGCCCTCACCAGACAACAGATGCCAGCATCTAGATATTCAACTTCCCAGACTCCAGAACAGTGAGTGATAAATTTCTATTCTTCATAAATGATTCATTTGGTTGTATTCTGTTATAGCAGCACAGAATGGACTAAGATACCCTCTTAGGAGTTTTGGCTGGATCTGAGAATTAAATTGACATAAGACAAATCAACAAAAGAAAAGGATACAAATTTATTTAATATAAATTTTATGTAGCATATGAGCCTTCATAAAAAATGAAGACCCAAAGATGCAATTAGTGTTGAACACTTATATACTGAATACAAAGAGTAGTAAGTTGTGAAAAAGTAATTAAATTATGTGGGGACTGGAAAAATTATTTTAATGAATTCTATATGAAATTCTCTCAGCTTCAACTTCCCATCCTTGATAAGAATGTTATTTTCCTTATAATATAGGGTGGGCATCTTTAACATGGAAATTTTATCTCCTGCTTTTAAGAAACAGCATGAAAGTCAGAGTGATATTCTTGCACCTGCCATTTCTCAAGTGTCTTTAACAGAAAATAGTCAATATGCCAGAGCAGTGTATTTTGGGGTGGTATATTCTTAACTCCATCTATATCTAATTGTGATGTAGGACACTAACAATTCTCTAAAAATTTAAATCTACAAATTTAAATAAGTGATCCCTTAGCATCTCTCCAACTTTCCACATTTTAAAATATTTTCTGAATATTTTCAATAATTTTATCAATTTTATATTTTCTAGAATATATTCCCACTATATTGCACAAATTCCAGTGTGTGGAAAATGTAATAATATTAATAAAATGATGATTATGATAGTGACAAGTAAAAATTATAGATTTCAGGGAGAAAGAAAGGTCAGAAATTATTTTCAGTGCAAAAGTATTCTTAGTAGGCCATGTTATCCTCCTGTGAGAAATTGTTCTACTGTATTTGGATGCAAACTTTAATTTTATTTTCTGATTCATACCTGCAGGGCTTAAGGAGCAAATAGGTTTAAATTTATTTTATTTAGAGTTACATTATTTAATATACCTGTAATCATCAAACTCAGATATTCATTTGTTCTTTTTCTGCTTCCAAATCTTTTCTGTCCATTTAAAATTATCCCGTATCTGATACAAGTATAAAGATTCCTGCTCTATTTTGGTTTCCTTTTGCCAGGAATACCTTTTAATTCCTTCACTTTCAGTCTATCTGTCTTCTTAAAAGTTAAGTGAATCTCTTCAAGGCAACATATATATAGCTGGATCTCGTTTTTTTGTTTTTTTCATTCATTCAGCCACTCTATTTCTTTTGATTGGAGAATTTTATACAATGTAATTATGGATAGGTAAGGAATTGCTACAGCCATATTGCTGTGTGTTTTTTGGTTGGTTTTGTAGATTCTTTGTTCTTTTCTTCCTCTCCTGTTTTATATTTCTTCTATGCCACCTATCAATATAAAAAGTACTGCATACATTTTACTCATTTATGCTTCTCTCTTCCAACTAAGCTCCAGGAAGACAAAGATTTTTTTCCCTCTCCCCCATTTTTTGCTGCTATATTCTAGAGATTAGAGCAAAGCATTGAACATAGTAGATAATAAACATTCTTTGAGTGAATGAGTGAAATATATATATATATTTGGATGTGAAGAAAAAATTCTAGAGTGATATATACCTAAATGTTAACAGTTGTTATCAAGAAGCTATTTAAAAATAAAATAACATTATTTTCCTACTTATAAAATATGTTCATTATAGACATTAGTATTAATAGAAATAAAGAAAAGAGAGACAGACACCCATAATTCCAACACCTAGTGATAATTGCTATTAACATGTTCACATATATATTTTGTCTTTTGTTTTCTATGCATATATATTTTCCCCCAATACAATTGGGATAATTCTGTGTATTTCTGTAATATTTTTTTAAAATTTTAAATATTACTGAAGCAATGAGTACTTGTTTGTTTTAATGGCTGTATAGTACAATCCCTGAAATATTAAAAGAACACATATGTTTGAAAGAACATTATCCACTGTGTGGTAACTTTTTATTCTATGGCTGCTACAGTTTGGCTTTCATAAATTGAGTCATATTTATCTGAATTTTAATTGATTCTAAATTATTATTTTTCTAGAAATGAGGTAGAACCATTGATAGAAGAGAATATAAGTTCTATGAAAAACTATTTACTTTGTTGCTAGTTCATAAAATAATCAGAAATGCATGCAAAACTTCAAATTAAAAAATTGAGAGGGCTTTAGGGATCGTGTGGCTGAATATGGGGAGGTGAAGGAAGGGAGAAAAACACTTTAGTTTTCAGAGGCACTGGTTACATTTTTCACTGGTTCTGTTTTATCTACATAACTTAGGTCTTCTGATTCTCTTTTTTTTTTGTGTGGATAATTGCTTTGTTGTTAGTGCTTTGACACTGAGTGACAGTGCTTTTGGGAGGTTGACAGCCAAATCTATTGGCAGATGATAGTCCTCATACACGGAGAGGTGCTTTCTTTCTGCCTAGTGACAGTAAGAGCTTCTGAGTTGACAGAGGAGGTCTCATACCTCTCAGAAGAAAGACAAAAGCAAAAGTGGGGGAGTGAGATTTCTGCCAGAATAAAACATCTATTTAATTCTGCTACAGAGAGAAATACAACTGACAGCGCTTATAATGATTGCAAGTTAAAACAAATCATTGTATTTATGTGTGTTGCCTATAGAAAATTTTAGCCCTTGGTAAGCTATCAAGGTCTCCATGTCATGCCTTTGGAAACACTGTAAACCAAAAAAAAAAAAAATTGTCTTCTCTCAATGGAGCTTATTAAAAGAAGACAATCAGGAATAGAGAATAGAGAGGGTATAAATGCAATTCTGGTATGTTTCATATCACTGAATTAAAGTCATGTGAGTAAAAATATTCCTAGCAATGGTTGGCAAAATTATTTTTCCAAATTGTGAAAAAGAAATTTTGCAAGGTGATTTGGAGGTATAAGTCAGGGGATTTAGGTTGCTATTGATAATTCACATTTGAAAGTTGTACAGTTTGAGATAAAAAACATCTTCTTATCTTCCTTGAGAAAGGTGTTCACCATTTAAATGCAAAACTGCCAAGTGAGCAACAGAATTCAATTGTGAAGCCAAGAAAAAAAGAAGACATAGTGAAAACTGTTGCCCATATGTAGAGATAGGGCTCCTTAAGGAGAAGGATTGAATCTTGTTCATCTTTGTAGTTTGGGTGCCTAGCAGAGGAAGTGGCAAAAGATTAAGATTCGGTAACTTGTTCATTGAGTCTTCAAATATTAGAAAAATCAAGTTTAACATAGAGTAGCTTTGTGATAGAATCCTGAACTAGATGTAAGTGGACAAGTCATTGAATGACAGATTTCAGCTCCAAAACCAGAAGACCTCTAGGAATAGAACAGCCTGCCTCAGAAGATAAGATAGGTTTTAACGATATCTTAGTTTCACTCAATAACACATAGCACATATTAATAGGATTTCTGCCATGTGCCTGGAACTGTTCTAGACAATTTAGACATATCAGTAAGCAACTTCAACAAGGCCTTTCTTCTTGCAGACCTTACATTCTATTGGGCAGAGCTCAGCAATAAACTGAGAAATTTGTAAGTAAAAGTGATTACATTGTCCAGTAATAAGCGGTATGAAGAAAATAAAAGAGAACAATGTTATATTAAATCATTCAAGAATAGCTCTGATTTAGATAGCCTGATCAGAGAAGTCCCTAGGTGATATCTAGGAAGAAATCTGAATAAAAAATGCACCAGTCATTTGATACCTGGAGGTTAGCAATGGCCTGCCAAGGATTTTGCAAGAAAAACTCTTTTTGTGGGAAGGAAATTGAGGGAAAAAATGGCCTTCTGAGCTCCCTTCCATTTCAATAGTGTAAGATTGAGTATAATCTCAACTTGTAGATTTCATCATCCATTGTCTCTCACATGTCTCCTTAGTGAAACAGAATTTATGAATAATTGATTTGAAATGAATAGATAAACTGGTTTCTTCAACTAAACAGTACCACTTACTGAGAAAATTCAACCGATAATAACGAGTTACGATAATATTGACTATCTTACTAGTGAATATAAGATCCAGAATCACTTATCCAGTACCTTTAAAATTTCTTTCTTTTTGTTGTTGCTCCAACTGGCTATATCACAGCTACTTATCATTTTTTCATTGATATTTGTCCATTATTGCTGGAGGTTTTTCAGCCTCTCTATTGAAATGTTGCCCCAAAGCAGAAAGTAGGTTATATTAATGTGTTTTTAAAATTAAATTAGTGTTGAGTCCATGGCTAGGGTCCTGCCATCTGCTGATATCCCAGAGTGCTTCTTAGATGGTCCCATGCCCACCAGAACACTGAAAAGAACAGGACAAAAGAAGACATTACAATGTTTTCAAAAAGCAGGATTTTTAAAAGGAATAGCAATTAATGCTCATTTATTATTTCATTCTAAGGTTTTCCTGGTAACACATAGTAACTGTTCTAAGTTTTTCCTACAAAGGGTCCTGTAATATATCCTGTAGTTCTCATTCTTTCATTTATTCATCCATTTATTTCTTTTTCAAGTATCGATTCTTACAATGACTAACGCATCATTCTACATATATAGGTCTTAAAAATGAGTAAGAGACATTCCCTGCTCACAAGTACCCAATGATCTAGTGTGTAAGGGAGTGGCATGAAAAAATGGGCAAAAGATGACCTAAGTATAGTAATGTACAGGAAAGAGAAAAGTGTGGGATCATTACAACAGATGCAAAACAAAATAAGACAATGCAGGATCTCACAGCCTGGTAAACAGAATGAAACAAGCTTTCTTTAAAGCAATATCATTTAGCCTGGACTTTTTAGGAAGAACTGAAATTTCAACATGTGGAAATAAAAATGTAATACACAAGCAAAGACATAGGATTTTTAGGAGGTAAAAGCAAATAATACAGTTTTCATATAAGGCAGACTGTACGTGCAGATGTGAAGCTAGAAGTGTTCTAGTTATGGTTATTTTGGTTGTAAGGATCAGAAATACCTTGAAACTGGTTGAAGTAATGCTGTTTTGTATAATGATAGAATTAGCAATCTCATGGACATCAAGGACAGGAAATGAAATACAGCTGAGTTCATGAGTCCAGAACGACAAAGTCAGGAGCAATGGAGGCTGCCCCATGCTGTTTCATAACTGATAGGCATGGAACACAAAGGAATGGTAGGAGTCAAAGATAACACAAAGCTTTTGAGATGGGTGAGGGAATTCAATATCCTGGCAGAGAGAGCACTCAATAAAATTACCTACTCTTAAATGACTGGCTGACAGCCTGAATGATTTCTTTCAAAAGTAAGAACATCATGCAGCCTTTATCATCAGATTTTGATATTCTGATCCTAGGTTATAGGAGTCAACTTTCCAGCCACTCTGTAAGGATTTTAATAGGAGTGATTGCATTGCTTTTCCCGATGACTTGTAAGTGTTGGTATTATAAAAGGCAATGTTTGCATATGAGTTTACTAAGAACTTTAATGTACTGTGATATGCACAATACATTCAATTCTCATGACATGGCAATTGCATAGACAGTTTTACAGATGAGGAAACTGAGGCTCACTTACTTATACACTGTTAAAAATTTGCTTCTAGCAGAGAGAAGATTGGATCTGATATTTCTGGTCCATCAAATAACACTGATATAAGACATAAATGTCTTCAAATTCGGTGTTTTATTTTTCATAATGCTTATCTACATCAAGTCTCCTCCTATTAAGTAATTAATTCACACTACAACTAATTCTGTGTGAATTATTAAACATGTGGTTGAGCTGCTCCAGAGGATGTGACTATAACCTGATGATTGGAGAAACCTCCCATCATGACTAATAAACAATGTTTTAATTTGCAGTACTAATGATTAATGGGACTTAAAAGGATAGGTATTACTACAAAATCAGAAACAAAACAAGAAACCTATAAACCTCAATATTTGTTGGACATTTGATTTGCCTCTAAGCCTAACACATGGATATTGGGTCAAATCTTAGATTCACAAATTGACTGTAGGAGTATTATGACTAAACTCAAATTACTTAATAACCAAAACTGAAGTTCAGTTTGTGTAGATCACAGATAGCTTCCTTTGTAATTTGGGTGTGGTGTTGCCAAAACTATCCTGTTGTTTAGTATTTTTAGGATCTCCTCTAGTTATTAATTATATCCAACAGGCATTTTGGGGTATAATTTCAAATAGAAGCTTCCCAGAAATAATCATTTTACCAAACTGGCATTATCTATTTAATTAAAATATGTGCTGTTGGAAAACTGTTTATATCAGTTCTTACACAATTGGAACCCAGATGGACTGAAATTTTAAGTTTCTATTTGAATGCATTCCACTTCTGCCCTTATTTATTCAGGTACCTTTTTTAAAATTAATTTGACTAGAATCTTATTCAGAGTCAAAACTATATATATATAGGGTACTAGGAAAATAACCAAAAAAGTATACAAAGTTATATAAATATGTTTATTAAAGCATTGTTTATAACTGCAAAAAAAGTCCCAATAAGAATGGATTACAAAATACAATACAGTCTATGGTGAAATCAAGCATTCTTTAATAACATGATGCAAATCTAAATTTGTTGACTGGAAATATTGTGTATGTGTGCACAGGCATATATGTGTATATATTTATAGTTACCTAAAAAAGCAAATTATAGAAAATAATGTTTACTAAATCCTATTAAACACTGTATGTGCCCACACATGCTCACAGAAAAAAAAGTAGAAGAATATACAACATTTTATTAGGATTCCACCACAGTGGTATGAATTTGGGAACATTTTCCCTATACCTACATTTTTCGCGCCTAAAATATATAGATTTTGTAAGAATGATAAAATAATACACCTTATTTCTAAAACGGGAAAAATTGTAGAGTTTATCTTGGATTATCCTCAAAGTTGATTCCTTTGTCCCTTACTGATCAACCTTTCTCCCAAACAAATCCCAGTTCCTTGTCCTGTATCCCTTCATCCCCTGCTCATCGTCCCCAGTCCTGCCTTCACCTCCATTGGAAAGTGGGAATAGAAACTTACTTCATCAACTTCCACTAAGATGTAAATATCTGAAAACAGTTTCAAGTGATTTATTTCAATATTTTTTAATATGTATTATTATTTTTCTAAAGCAACTGATTTATTGATCCAATGAAATCTGAGTGACATTAGACTGCATAAAGCACCCACTTAATGAATATTCATTGAACTGATTTTTATGACAGCAACTTATTCAGAACTCTTTTATTCTCCAGTGCTGGATTTGATTTCCTATTTTCTATTCCTTCCCAAAAATGTAAGGCATTGTTACTATTTCCACCTCCAGTTTTCCTCTCACCTCATTTTTATTATTCTTCTCGTCATGCAACCTATGTAGTTACTGTCTAAGTCAGCAAACTTAATCTTTGCATATTTAGAAATCAACCTCAATAGAGACTTTTCCCAGTGCCCGAAAGTACAGTAGCCAGAGGTTGGAAAATATTATCTTTAGGTGGATAAATGTGAAAGTTACAACTTTGTTCCAATTTCATCAATTTTGCAGTACCTAGTGCATTGTTGGGGTTATATAAATATTAAATTCTAATCATATTGACAATTCTTGCCTAAAAGAATCCTTTCCAGATAGGTTATGTAAAGAATGATTCATTTGGGCAAATGAAATAAATTTGGATGTAAATATTACAGACTCGTAGAACTGTCTGCTGGATATTCATGTTCTGCTGAACAAGTCCTCAGAGTCACAGATGTGTGTATGTGTTCGCATGGGCACAGATACATATGAAAATATGTGAAGTAACAGGAATAAACCATACATGGGAACACACATACTGAAAGATTTTAAAACCGTAATTTTGATTAAAAACACACTTCACACATATTGATAAATTTCAGAACTATACAAATGTGTATGTATATGTATACATGTGTATGTATGTATACTTATACATGCAAGTATGTATATAACGTTTCACCATCCACTTGTTTATTTTAATTCTCATCTTCTGTATTTTACTGTTTGCATTATATGCCTTCACAATTTCAAGCTCTTTTTCCCATCCAGTCTCCTCTGGAAATTCCCCTGTGTGCCCTCAGACTTCCCTTTAATTGCATCTCCATAACAATCATGAGAAGACCATGTGGAGATTTGTGAGAGATTTATTGGTAAGGATCAGATTGCAGGAAACTCTTGTATAAGGTTCATTCCCTACAAAGTAATGATGTTATTTAAGAGCACTGAATCTCTTCATACCCATCACTTTGACATATGCCAGATTTCACTTGGTTGCAGCCTCCTAAAAGGGACTGCTAGAAGCAATGTCAGTGCTAGTATGGGCATATTTGTAAGTGACAGGGCAATTCCTGTGCAAAGCCTCTAGGTTCTAAATGAAATTATTTTGAGGACCTTAGCAAATACCAGACTACTTGCAGCATAAAGCCCTGTTTCTGTAAAACCTTCATAGCTCCCAAGCACTTTTTCGTCGGATCTGGGCAGAATGGGAGGCAAATGAGGCTAAATGAAAGGCTATAACTTTACTGCTTACACTCTGTATTGATTTCGATTTATCAAAGATATTTTTCTTTTTCAAATGCTTTGGAAAGGCAATCTATAAAATGCAGTCTTTTTAAAAAAAGAAACAGAGAAATGGACAAAAGATTAAGACCGGAAAGCCATAAACAAGAAAGACAAATAGCATATTAATTTAGGAAGCAATTCTGAGCTTTACTAATAATCAGGGACATACAAAATAGTCACAAAAATAAAATGAAAAAAAAATAAAATACAATGTAAAATAAAATCAGATAGGCAAACATTTTAAAGTCTGACAATATCACGTATTGGCAATGACTTGGCTAGCTCTCAAATTCTGCTTGTGGGAGGTTGAATTGAAATAATCACTTTGGAGAGCATTTTGGCATTATCAGTAAAATTGAAAATGTACATAACCAGCAATTCCACCTTCATTTTGTACTCTAAAGGAACATTTATGTAAGTTCACAAGGCGGATATGTATAGGGATGTTTATTGCTACATGGTTTGAAATAGCAAAAATAGAAAAGCACATAAATGTCCATCATTTACCTAATGGATAAGTTAAAAGTGAATGTGCGTGCGCGCGCGTGTGTGTGTGTGTGTGTGTGTGTGTGTGTGTGTAAATGGGCAAATATGTCAGTTAACAGGAATAAAATATACAAGGAAATATGCACATTGATAGATTTAAAAATCATGTTGAGTTATAGCAAACTATAGAATAATGTATATGCTAGAATTTTACAAAATATGCTTACGAAATATATTGATCATATATAAATATATACATAATAATTATATGGTAAGTTGTAAAAATAGACTCAGCTAAATTTATAATAATAGTTGCTTTTGCGAGAGGGCACATGTGACTTCATTCCAATAATATTTTCATTATATGCCTTCACAATTTCAAGTTCTTTCTTTTAACATTTTATTTTTTAAAAAAAAGATGAAGCAAATATATAAAATGCTGATGATGGTCAGTTCTGGGTGTTAAGTATAAGTATTTTTATTATATTAATTTTGTGATCTATTAGTTTTAAAATTTTCCCAATACAAGAAGAAACTCCATAAAAATAATTTTTCTTACTAGTTTCAAATGTACTACACTAATTGATAACCTGAACAAATATTTCCTCTCTAGCAATGAAGTGTTATGGTTATATATTTTAATGCCATTTTAGGAAACAAAGAAGTGTGTTTTCTGTAAGATTGTGTTTACTCAGTATGATGTTGAATAAGACATTTAATTCTTCTACAGTTATTATGAAACACTAATTTGAAGATTCTTTGATTTGAATTATCTAACATAATTTACCTATACAAGATTATGGTTTAATTTTAATTGCATTTAAGATGCAAGTTTTCCTAAAGCAACACTTAATATGCACCATCAATTATCTTAAAGAAAGAAACACAGAAAATATATTAATTATGGGTCATGACCCAGCAAATTATGAATTTCCAACCAGAAGTAAATTATTGCTACTAATTAGCTTTCTTGTTTGCAGACTGGGTTAAAGTCTTCATAGCATAAGTCATTTCATAAATCATTTTCTCAATATGCAAATCTGAAAGGAATGATAATTTGAAAATATGCTAAGAGATTACTAATATTCAGGGACAGAGTTTTGTTAGACAGTTTCCACTGATTTCAAAAATACCTGATCAGTTCAATATGAAATATTTGGAGGGTTTGACACTTTATTTTTCTTACTGTTATAGATTATTTAGATGTCATTTATTAATCTTCCTCCCAGTCCACTAAGTCTTGGATAGACTGAGTCTATATTTGTATTGAAAAGAGTGTGGTGTTTTGAATATAGTCCAGCTTCATAAACTTTTAGCGAAATTGTGACATTACTGGGGTTGGGTTTGGTCAAACCTCCACCATCTTAAACTAGCAACACCAAATTCTCGGTGTTTTTAACTGCCATGAATTGTAGAAAATGATCTAAACTCCTTGGTCTTCTGCCATTTTTTCAATCTTTTCAAAATTCTGTCTATCTCTCCTTTTAAAACTTACCTATCCCTATTCCCATTTCTATGGGCTCCCACTTTTCTAATGCTTCAGCTAAATAATCTGACAAGGAACTAGTACTAATGGGCTAATAAATATTAATGAATTATAATGAGGACATGCACTTACTTGCACTCACACAGTAACATTTGGGGTAGGCATGATTTTTTTTCTAGAAATAATATCTTACTTCCCACTAGAATATGAATAACATGAGAGCAGGGTATTTTTGCCTCTGGTTGACTGACATGTACCAAGCATTGAAACAGTGCATGGCAGATAACATATGCTCTTTAAAATATATAAATAAATAAAGAGTAACAATAACAGTGAAATTTTTCAAAAGGAGAGAAAAGGGTAGGAGAGATTCATGAACAAGGCTATTTTCTACTGCTTCTCAGTTTTGGGTATAAGGACTGCCCCTAAGGCAGGGTGTGTAGTGCTGATTTCATCAGCATTTTGATGGTACCCATTGCATTTAGAAATCAAATCAGGATACCATACACTTGAGGGAAAGGAAAATGCTATTTTGCTGATTAGCCATTTTCCCTGAGGAATCAAACTTTTAAGGGAGCTTTGTCTCCCTTGTTTGATTTCTAAGATAAAGGCTATTTCAACACTAGCATGAAATGAGGCATATTTTAGCAGTTATGAAAACTTCAGAAAACTAAAACCAGGTCAGTCTCTTAGCAAAAATATAAGATTTTGTCATTAGCACCATCAGTGCTATTAGCCCTCACTCCTCCATCCTCTAGCTAAATACCCAAAAACACACTCCTCCTGGTCCCTAACTCCCTCATGGCCCTTCAGGTTATCAATATTTTCTGTGACTTTTTCTTTCCACAACTAACTATTAATGTTAAACAGTAGTTAAAAAGGATATAGTTTAGGAGTTTCACCTATCAGAAAGGTGGTGACTGAATAATGGTTTCTGTGTGCTGTACCCCCATTTCATCAATACTTGTTTTTTCTGCGATCACCCGAACCTTCCAGGCCACCTAATCCCAAGGCCCCGTGTCAATCCACTCTATACCTGAACCCTCTGAAGCTTCCAGTGTAGTTGAAAACAACCTCCTACGTGGCACCATGTTCTACCGATTTTTCTTCTGCCTCTTTGGCTTCCTTTTTTTCTGTTATGTTTCTGGCTCCTCCTTCTTACCTCACCTCTAAATGTTGTACTCAGAACTCCTGTCTAAGTATTCTTCTTTTCTCTGTCTCCCCAGATATTCTTATTTTGTCTTAGGGCATGAAGTAAAAATGAATACTTGTAAAATTCTTGCATTTTCATCTCTAACTCTGCTTTCTCTTCTAAGCTGTGGAAATTTATAGCAGATTGTCCTCTTGGATAGTCCTCTTAGATGTCAACTGAAGTATTGCAAATATTAGCATGTTCAAAACTGAACTCAGTGTCTTCTCCCCCATAAACACACTCTTCTTCCTCTAATTCTTATGACAGAAAACAGAAAATCATCCTTAATGTCTGCCTTTGCCATAAATGCATATAGAGTGCACTCTATAAATGCCTGTTGAATGGATAAGAGAGGGAGGAGCTAGAGTGGCCATATGAGCAACCTGAAATCACAATATATAGGCAATCTCAGTTCCACAAACATACATAACTGTGTATTCTTAGACATTTAATTTAGTAAGAGATGCAAAGTTTCCTTTTGCTTTAAGCTAAGAATATCAACCCATGTTGGTAGAGTACTATATTTAAATTATTTTTTATCCTAAATAACCTTGAGGGATAGGTATTGTGTTTCTCATTCTCTAGATGATAAAGATGAGGCTTAGAGAGTTTAAGTGACTCTCTAAAAGATACCCAGCTAGTAATTTTTAGAGCTGGGATAGGAATTGAATTTTTTTTTCTTTTTTAAATATATGATTCCAGGCCATTGTAGGATTATATATTTTTTATTATATAAAATGAGGTCAACGGGAGATTAGCCTCAGTTTCTTCATCCATAGAATAAGGATAATAATATCTACCTCAATGCGATAATTAAATGAGATAATGTATGTAAAGCACTTAGTACAGTGATTGGGCCATGGTAAGCCCTTGTGATGGACTACAGTTTATTAATGTGAGATTTTAAACCTCTTCCTCTGTGAAATGTGAAGCAATTAAAGGATTTTGAGCAAGATAGTGATACAATGAAAGCCACTGTGGGAAAGATTAGTCTGTCACTTGTGGGAAGGTTGTATTAAGTTAGAGAGAAACTGGAGACAAAGCAGATGGTTTAAGGACTATCATAAGAGCTCAAGCGCAAAATGCCACTTGCCTAAACTTAAGTAGTGGCTGTGGGGGACCCCTTTACCGGCTTGGGGTGAGCTTGCAGGAGTGCAGCAGCAGAAGAGGAATGGCAAAGTTGGAAATCTCGGGGCTCAGGCAGAGTAAGCAAGGGAAGTCAAAAGTAAACCTTCAAGCAAAGAAAAAGGAGAGTGCCAAAGCTGTAATGGAAGTGGGGGTGCTGCGTGTCAAGGAAGGATGGAAAGCCATGTTTATAGTTTTCCATCTCAGACCAGGTCTTGTCCACGAAAGTGTTTGCGTAGTGCTATTGTTTCCCAAGGATATTAACTGTCTCTATTAAAAAACTCTATACTTCTGACCTCCCTTTACAAATTAGAAGCTGTAGCATTCAAAATCCACATTCACACATGGCAATAATCTTCCTTAGCTGCTGTTACCTTCAGATAGCTGAAATTTCTACTGAAGCCTGGTCTGTTTCACTCATCCATAGAACAGGACCAAAAGTCAGGCTGAATCTCAAGAAAGTAAGGTTGCAACAGCCCATGATGGTTCAAGAGAAATGGTTTCGATATGAGCCTTCATCATGAGAGGATTCTTATCCCTGTTTAAATGAAATATAACTGAATTTCCTGACACATGGTGGAAGTATGGGATGGTTTAGAAGGTCCATACTGGGTTATATACTAGCATTGCTCAATATAAAAAATAAAGAATGAAATGGAAAGATGTTAAAAAGTATTAATCATTCTGGATATTAGAATTGAAGGAAAGGGAGTAAGTAGCACTTTAGAAAAATTTTAAAATCCCTTTAAAATAGCCAAGCCATATGCTTATTTGATTTATTCTTATGCCTGGAAAAACTAAGAGAAGCTAAAATACTGAGTGCTATGGTTTAAAAATTAAACTTCCTGGAATGAGAATTAAAATTCAGGAGTCAACAACCTGTACTAGGTATGTTACCAAGAAACAACTATTAATAAACTTGTCTCTCAATAAAAGTGTAAAATTTGATATTTTTTAAAACCTTGTTAGCATAGTATTTTAAATTTCTTTATTGAAATCTATCACCAAACAATAACAAAACTCACAGAGCATTATGGCTGCTCAGTGAAGTAATAACCACTTGGATTAGATTCTCTGCTTCAGCAGAGTCTAGATACATGTACAAGAGTGATATACAGCAAGGCCGGAGATACTGTAGCATGTCTTCACAGAAGACTGAACATCGGAATTGACACTAAACCTTGTGTCAAGATACACACAAAGACTTCCAGACACAGAGTGCACCTGAGGTTATAATCTGTCAAGATTAACAAAGAGTGAATACCTGCTAAAGCAAATAGACTGTGATATAATTGTCATCTCCAAACCGGTGAAAGAAGATTTTTCTTCCCAATTAACATTCAAGTGCATGAAACTGAAATCCATTTACTCATTTTCTGATAATTTATGCAGCAATGTACAGAAGTAATAGTCATAGTTACATGGCACATTTATACAATACATTTCATCCCTAAGGATCCTAAAGCTCTTTACAATTATAGCTAATGTTTGTTAAAGTACTTTTAAGGGGGAGAGCACCACAGACGTTCCAAATATTATGATTATAAAAAAGCTTGATACAGTATGTATAGGAACACTTCACACTCATGAATTTTTTTCCAGTTAGAGTGCAGGAAATAGAATTCCTTTATGAGACTGATGATCCAATGTTTATACAACCTTTTCTTCAAGAAGTTTAAAGTCAACCTCTTCTCTACTATAACCATCTTGGAAATTACATGCAATCTGTTCTACAATTACTTATTTTCAGAATTTTAAGATTGTGAATATCCTTAATAGGAATAAAATCATTCTTTGTCAACAAAAAGAGTCATTATTTCTAAATGATATTATACCATAGAAAGAATAATAATGTAATAAGATCCTTCTACAGAGAGTATGTTTTATTATTTTGCTAGCTCCAGCACCTGAACCATCTTTCATACATGAATTCATAAGGCAACCAAGAGAATGGCAGGTACTGGACTTCTCAGCCTCCCTAACAGCAGCACTGACAGATGACCTAGACTGCCAATCAGACTAGGTACCTAGATTTGGAACAGAAAGCCAACTTCATGAAAAAATAGGTACTACGTAGAAATCCAATCTGGCAGGTATCACTCTGCCTTACCCAGTTTTCAGAGGCAGCAGCAGCCTCATCCAGATTTTGGAGACAGCAGTAATTTTAGTAGCAGGGCCCAGGGGCAAACACAACTAGAATGAAGTGAGCATATCTGTGCCCATTGGTAGGGGCAATGGAATTATCATAGGACCAGTTCTACAGGGTGAGTTGTGGAGTTTATTTTATTTTTTCAATACAATAAATTGAATGTAATTTATTATAATATTTATGATATATATAAAGCAATGTAACCTCCAAGCCTGGATCACGAGCCCTCCTGAAGATTACATGAGCTACTTGATATCTTGTAACAAACTACTTTTCTGCTCAAATTATTAGAGTGGGTATCTGTAGCTTACAACCCAAATCCCTAACTGATCGATACACTGATGATGCTTTAATCACCTTAAACCAGTAGTTCTTAATCTGGTGAACTAATTGTAGTATATGACTTTACTCCTGTTTTTTTTTTTTCTTTCTATAAAGCAAGTTTAGATATGACAAAGCTGTCCAGTCATGGTTTCTGCTTTGTGTTGATTTGGTTTGGTTCTCAATGTGTGTGTGTGTGTGTGTGTGTGTGTGTGTGTGTGTGTGTGTGTGTGTGTATGTAATCATTTGACCCTTCCCTGGATCTAGTAAATTTATTGCTAGAACCAGGAACCTCCCTAAAGTTGCCTAAGCAAAATAGAAATTAAGACACTTATTGAACATAGGTGTGCATTCTGCTAGTCTATGTGTTTTTGTATTTATTAAAGGTTTCATGCCAGTTTTCAAAGACAATTCAGTAAGTGGTTACATTTTAGAAAGCAGATATTATACCTATAGGAAGAATGAAAAACAGGAAAAAAGATGGCTGTAATAAAATGTGAGTGGCTACTTTGAGCTAAGGATTAAATTACCATGGACAGATTCATACTAGTTTGAAAAAGTCTTATATCCCTTACAACTTAAATGAAAGTGCGCTGAAAAGCTAGGCAAGATAGCTCAAAAGTGGTTTAGGTGATTATGAAGATACTAGTGTCAATGACGCATGAGATGAGCTCTCCCAAAACTGCTGTGTGAAATGAAAGTGTGGAAAAATCAGCATTTCTAAATTAATATATGATCTTATATGTGATTTTAATCACATATATGTAGTTAAATTAAAACACTAAATATTTGAGTAGACCAAAATGGAATTAGTATGCTGCAAAAGTTTAAAAGGATATATCATTTTACTCAATAATTCTATTAAAAATTTTTTAGAACAGTTTTGTATAATACCTAATAATCTAGGCACAGACAAACCTGGGTTCAAATCATGGTTGTGTTGAGACTAATTGTGTCCCATGGACAAAGTGTGTTACCTTTCCTAGCCTCCAATTCTCCAGCTGAAAAGGACAATTATCATACTTGCCTCAAAAGGAAGTATTATGCTTCTGCTTTATGTTCTCACTTAGTCACATAAAGCATTTAGCATAGTGCCTAGTGCATAGTAAGTACGTGACAATGTCAGCTATTGCAATAATAAACATTATTAATGTTATTATCTTGCCACAAAAATATTCACATAAGAGTTTTACATTACAGAAATTATCCATCAATAGATAAAGCATTAAATAAATTGTTTCATCCAGTCTTTGGAATAACAACAAACCATCTAAAAAGTGAAGTAGCTCTGTATGGACTGACAGTGATGAAGGTCCATTATAGATTACCGGTCACTATAAAACACAAGTTGCAAAACAAAATATATCATATAACCCAACATTTTTTAAATCTCTCTCTCTCTCTCTTTCTCTCTCTCTCTATATATATATGTATATATATATATATATATATATATATGTGTGTGTGTGTGTGTGTGTGTGTGTGTATATATATATATCTGCTTTCATGGGTTTATAAATATGTCTGAGAAGTAATATACCTGTTAACATTAGTTGTCTCTGGGTAGTGGAAATGTGAGTGGGAACAAATAAAAGAAGCATTTCATTTTTATTTTATAGATATTTTTCTCTGTGTATGTGGTATGTATGCCTTTGTTGACAAAAAGTGTGTGTTACTTTTATACTAAATATTGGAGAAAAAAGTAAACTTTCACAGCCTTTTTATTCAACAGTGACCTTCCAAGTTTCACACCAGTAATAATGCCAATTTCTACCCATAAATTATGCGTATGTACAGGCATAACCCTTTCTAGGCCCAGGATCCTGTAATAATAACAAGAGTTGTTCATGTATAAGAAAGAGACTCTCATAATTCTCACACATTTTGTTAGCATTATTTGCCTACTTGATAATTTAGTTATAGAAAATTTATGACTCTATCATGCACCATTCCTTCTAAAGCCATGTTCTTAGACAGATTCCTTTTCCTTTGGGACACTATATCCTTGCCCAAGTCAGATCTTCATTTACCTAGGACTAATAATTAACCCTTCATTTTTCTCAAAATGAATATGCTGTGGATTCATGGAGCTCATGTGTTCATTCCACAGGTAGTTATTACATATCAACTCTGTGGAAGAAATTGCCTCTCACAACTCACTTGCATCTCATGAATGGTTGGCAACAGAGTGAATTGAAGCCTTCTGTCCACATATGGCTCACTTATTTTAGGCAGTGAAATAGAGCCCAATGTAGTAATGTCCTCTGACCAGCAATTATAGTTTGAAGTCACAAAACCAGGTAGCATTTAAACAATGGGTTAATAACACATGCCACTCTGTACATATTTATATGATTGATGACTAGAATTTGAAGTAACTGGACAGCTGTCTGAACAGACTATTTCGTTATATGTGAAGGGATGCCATTTCTAACTATGATGATAATTAGAGTAGATGAAATGCATAAATCAGGGGAGTTTTTTATAGCATTGGTTTGGGGGAACAATTTTTAACCCTCCTTATGGGCTCAGTGCATTGGATTAGGAGCCAATGCATGATGCTATAATAGGAAGGATATGATATTCTTGTTTCAAGTGCTACATGATATGTTTTTCTTTTATCTGAATTCAGAGTAACACACAATGAAATAATAATGTTGTGTTGCAATCAAGGGCCTGAATAAAATGTGCCTGATATTATTATTTGTATTATTGTTGTTGTTGTTGTTGCTATTTTAGCCATGTTGTTCCTATAGTTCAAGGAAGTGCCTTTTGCCCTTTTCCAATATATCAGATTTATAATACTCCTCTTTCTATAATACTCCTATCTTTTGCTGTGTAACAAAATTCCCCAAATCCTAAAGGCTTAAAACAACCACCATTTGTTACCTGTCATTATTGTGGGTTGTTAGGGATCAGCTCAGTTGTAGTTAAGTGGTGGATGGGGCCAAATTCATAAGGAGGCTTGACTGAGATTCTAGGAAGGTTTTGCCTCTCTGCATCATATTGCAGTCTGAAGGCATCTTCTCTCAACATGGCTTTTCTGTGTGGTCTTTCTATGTATCCTTTCCATGTAGAATCTCCAGAAGTGCAGCCAAACTACTTATATGTTAGTTCAGCACTCCCTAAAGTAAGCTTTCCAAGAAGGAAGAAAAAGAAGTTGCTAGTCTTCTTAAAGGCTAGGAAAGTGCAAGCAAGGCTTCCATTCTGCCATGTTCTGTTGGTTAACCCCATGCCCAGTCCAGCCCAAATTCAATGTGTGAGGGCATTTCATCAGGGGCCATCTTTGAAGACCAGTCACCACAATGCCTTTTGTGGAAGGAGACACAGTAATGTTTTTATCGCCTGACCATTGTCTCCATTGACTCTGGCTCAAAGCTCCTACCACTGGACTATAAATTTTTTGGTAATCAATAACAATGTTTTACATTTCAAGCCTAGTGTTTTGTGATTTTAGTAGTATCTCAATGACGTTTAAATTAATTGTAAATCCTGTTGCTACTCCTTATCTCCCAGATGTCTGCTCCTTTATCACTACTACCTAGATTCAGACTGCATTATATGATAAAATGTAGTAGTTAATTAGTATGAACTTTGAAGAAGGATTTATCTGAATTCAAATCCCAGATCTACCATTCAATAGGTATATGATTTTGACTAAGTTAATTAGCATTTTAAAGTTTTCTTGTGTGTAAAATAAATATTTTATTGAGATAATGCCTACAAAGGGATTTGTCTAGGACCCAGGACTTATAAAATACTCAGTAAATGGTAGCTGTTACTTTCCCTCAGTTGTAAACCTGTAGTATTTCCTAAGTGTTCTACTTTCTCCAGACTTATCTACTTACAGTCTACAGTGATGTTACATGTAATAGCCCCCAAAACAAATGAAAGATCATATAATTTTTATTCTCCCAAAATTCACTAATTCTTTCTCCATAGTCTAGTTTAAATATTCTTCTACTCCTCTTCTAAAATGCAGCCAAACTGATTCAACTAGTGTTTTCAACCCACCCAAGTGTGTATCCCCGTATCTCTTTTAGGTTTCTTTTGTTTTTCTTTCTGCCTAGAATTTCTTACTCCTTCCACACTGCCCCAGCTAAAGGAATTTGTAATGATTTGGTTCCTAAAAATTTTCAAGAAATATATATCCAAGAATTGCCTAAATGGTTTATTGTGAGCACAAACTCAAATGCCTGTACAAATTTGAAGATGTGTGTGGCCCAGGTCAAAAAATGCTTCACATCACTTCCATTCACATTCTACTGGAGAAGATTAAGTCATATAGCCTAAGTGCGAAGAAAGCTAGATTTCAGCCCCCTAAAAGGGACAGTGTGTTTTGGCACACAGGTAGCAAATTCTAACAGGTCACATATTAAATAAGTGGCACAATCCAGATGTAAGAAAACAGTAAGTTGTAAGGACTGTGACAAACTAGAAAGTTGTTGATCCTAATCACAGGTAATATTAGTCAGTCTAACCAACTTTTGCCATGGAGGAATGCTTGTCAGGTAGAACCAGATCTTATGATTTTTCAAGAAAAACCAAAAAACAAATTTTGTATGTGAAATCGCCATTAAAAAATATCGGTAACAAATATGTGGGCCAAATAACCCATCTCCTGACTGAATTTGACCAGCAGGCAGCTGATACAGGAAGTCTGCTTTACACATTGACTCTGCTAAATTTTTGGAACTTCACACCTTATTATCCCTAAAGGTTTGATTCATGTAAAGATTCTGAGACAAACTGTAAGAGAATTGGGTATTATAAATCTGACTCAGAAGAACATTGCCTAAATTTTCTACATATTTTAGAGAACAAACTTAAATTTTCTATGTTCTTTCTCTTTTCTACCTGCTAAACATGGTATGGTATTATCACTTATATTTATTTGAATATGTCATATTTTCTGGGCATGTAGTAGAACTTAACTTTCCCATATCCTTTGGAGTTAGGTGTAGCCATGTGACTTGTTAGGTCAATGAAATAGGACAAAAAGTGACTTATCCCTTGCAAGAGGAAATTTATGACTCACACTGCACTTTGCTTTTTTTCTCTCACTTTTCCTCATTGTGACTGGCAAAAATCTAGATTTTGGCTGGTTTGTCTGACTAGGGTCTAGAGTGACACTGATCCAAAACAGAGCTTCTGGCAACCCACAGCAGATGGAACGCATGAATGAAGAAGAAAAAATGTTATTCTAAACCAGCAAAATTTGAGGGTGGTTCTTGCAGCATAATCTGACCTATCATGATTAATTTCCTTGTTAATGGGCATGTTTCAACAACTGCTAATTATTTGGATGAGGGATGATAAGGGTTTGGATTAGGAATTACAAGGCTTGACTTGAATTCCCCTGAAGGGAAGATGGATAAACTATGTGAAGCTTGGTCACATGACTTCACCTCTCTGATCTTCAATTTTATCATCTGTAAAGTGAAGAATTTGGTGCTTGATAATTTTAGAGGTTTTTTCATCTATGAATTCCTCCCAGAATGTCAGTAAACTCTACCAGCAGTGACTTCTGTACCCTTCCTGAATGATAAATTCAGTCCTTACTGATGTACTAACATTGAACCCTACACTAAGTTATGGTCATGATTTATCCACTATATTTTTTATTAGCACAAGTTTTGTATATACTTAAAATTATTAGATATGAAATTTTTGAATGCAGCATGGGTTCCACTAGACATAATTTATAAGCAAAGACACTGAAACTCAGAAAGATTAAGTGACTTACTCCAATCATAAACATACTTAGTGGAAAAATCTAGAACCTAAACCTAGTGATTTCTGAGCATATGTTCTTTCCTTATTACCATATTTGCAATCTAATTTGGATTTTCTATAGAAAGCTTTATTTATTTTATTTACTTTTAATTTTTTCCCTGCCAACATAGTGCAATTAAAATGGTTCTTGAAGACCATAGGTCACTTTACATCACCCACTGAGAGAAATATGGCAAAACACTTGGAGAATTCTGGCCTTGAAAAAAGCAGAACATTTCAATATGTTTTTTAGTGGAGGAAAAAAAATGAGAGAAGCAAGTTCAAGATGAGAAATCACTAGCCAGCGAGCGTATTGTGATAAATCAGCCATAACATGATTATAGCAACTTCCTTGGGAAAGAAATCAATGCTGAATCAGACTTAGATAGACCAGGGGCATCAAATGGAGGTCAAAGGTACTTCTCCATCTTGAAATTGGATAATTATTACTGTTATTATTGTCAGTTGCTATAATATAATACTGGGAGAAATATACAGAGTCCCAGTGCTGCATTTATTGGCTGGCTAGACAAGTTAATCCATTACATGAAAATAAATTCAAGCATATTACTTCGTCCAAATATCAAGTGAATTAGAGCAATTAGAACAAAGCTACCTGTGAGTATCCTTTAGATTTTTTTAAATAAGTGGGAAAAATCATAAAGCAAATAAGCAATTTTGAAAGAAGAAATCACATGCCTTTCTTTTGTTTTAAGAATTGGGCGATTAGGCTTGCTTTAATAGAAAGTGTACCAAGTTGGAAATCTGAAGAGATGGATTTGAACGTTAGCTTTGCCTCTTTACCATCTACTGTGCCATGCAAGCCAAAACCAGGAAGTATCTGAGTGGCCTATTTGTTTCTTATTTCTAACATTCAGTCAGTCACCAAATTTTCCTGTAGTCCTAAAATCTTCCCCCTCCTTTCCATTCTGCTCCCACTGCCCGCAGTTGCTCTTTAGCCTTCCTGCACGTATTTCCACACTAGCCTCTTCTTTCATCTCCCTGTCCCAGCCTCACTCCCATGTTTCTAGTACATTCTCCTGAAGCTAAGCCAAGTGTTATTTCTGAAATGAAAATCTGATCATGACACTCATGGCCTTTAAACTATTCAATGGCTCCCCCTCGTAAGGCTCCTCCTGTATAGATTAGATTAGGGCTGTCTGTCTTTTCCTTGCCAGACATAAGTAGAACTGATTATCAAGTAAATTCATTTTTCATTTTCTACTTAATATTTAGTAATTGATCTTTATTGCCCTTATTGGACTCTAAGTCCTCTGCTGGTGAGATCTTTTTACTTCAAAAGTCCATCTTGGGTTGTGGATGGGGTGTGGCAACAGAGGTTCTTTAGCGGACAGGCTATGTAAGCACAACCAGATCATTTGTGGCAAGGAGAAGGTGCATGAGCCCTCGGTGATAGCATCAACTGAAACCTTTCTATTTTCATTTAAAATGTTGAGAGAGGACCTTCCTCTCTGCTTCAATAATAATGTCAAAAATCATATGCATAAATTCACAAGAATATATATGTGCATGTGTACATATATAGGGGTGTATGTGTTGTGTGCCCCCTGCATAACAATATTTAATCTAACTATGGACTACATGTCCCATAAGATTAACACCATAACACCCTATTTTTACTGTACCCTTTTGACGTTTAGATACACAAATACTTACCATTACATTATAGTTACCTCTAGTATTCAGTACAGTAACAGGCTACACAGGTGTGTAGCCTAGAAGCATCAGGCTATACCACATAGCCTAAGTGTGTAGTAGGCTACACTATCCAGGTTTGTGTAAGTACACTCTATGGTGTTCACACAATGACAAAATCACCTAACAGCTCATTTCCCAGAATGCATCCCCTTCTTTGAGTAATGTGGATTGTTTATATGGTAGTCACCCCTTATCTTGGGAAATACATTCTGAGACCCCCAGTGAATTCCTGAAACCACAGATATAACTGAACCTTATATATACCATATTTTCTTGTATACATACATATGATAAAGTTTAATTTATAAAGTAAGCATAGTAAGAAATTAACAATAGTAACTAATAATAAAATAGAACAATTCTAATAAACAGTTATCTCTTGGTATCTATAGGAAATGGTTCCAGAATCACTAGGCCCTGCAGATACCACAATCCACAGATGATTTTACATAAATCCCGTACATAAAATGGTGTAGTATTTACATCACCCACTGAGAGATAACCTCCCATGGATTTTAAGTCATCTCTAGATTATAATACCTAATACGATATAAACTCGATGTAAATAGTTGTTATACTGTATTGTTTAGGGAATAATGACAAAAAAATCTATACTTGTTGAGTGCAGGTGCAACCATCCTTTCTGTTTCTGAATGTTTTTGATCTGCATTTGATTGAATCCATGGATGCAGAACCCCTGGATCAGGAGGGCCGATTGTACTATAATAAAAGTTACATGAATGTTGGCTCTGTTTCTCTCATCTCAAAATATCTTATTGTACTGTACCCATCTATTTTCAGACCACAGTTGACCATGGAAAGAGAAACCATGGAAAAAGGGGAACTGCTGTATGCAGTTCCGTACTATAGATGGGTGTGCACTTGTGTGTGTATCTAAAGTGTGGTAGCTATTCCATTCTTGAAAACATAATTTATACAGGTTACAATGATGGAAGGAAATAAACAACATGTTTGTGAAAGGAAAGGCCCAAGCCTGTGACTCCAGGCTCTAGAAACACTATTAACAGGTTATGAAGTCCATTTATTTAAATAAACAATAGTCTTGACCTACGTGGCAGAATTCTCTTCTGTCTCAATTGATCTAAGTGCAAATGTAGCACAAACCCAATGCCCTAAGGGCTCTGTTCAACCAATGGAATAAATAAATTAGCAGAGAAATGACCCAGCCTTCCATTCTTAGGTAGAATGTTTGTGTAACCTACTTGTATCTGAGAGGGTTTTCAGTGGGATTGGGCACCATTTGTCCACAAGGACACCTAGCTCAGTGTCTACTCCAGGGGTTTTCCCCATCCCTCTTTCCCTCTGGCTGCTGTGACTAACTCCCAGACAAGCTAGCAGAACCCAAAATGTCATCTCAGTCTACTTTAAGAGGCAGTCAGACTATGGCAAACTTCATTAATTAGTGGTCGTTTGTACTAACCAATTTATCATTGATTCTATGGCTAGGTATGCAAGATGTTATCATTTAGTGATCCACAGTCTTAGATGCTACATAGTAAAAAAGCTAGGACAATTGATATGAAAAGGATTTTCAGGAAATTTCCTTAAATTGTGCTTAATTAGTGGTTGATATCATTCCAATTGGCTCTTCAGAATAATTTTATGCCAGGAATATATGCATATATTAATTATTCATAAGTGTTACTTTATTTTTACTACTAACTGCCCCTAAAGTCAAAACTCTTTTGGAATAAGAGAGCCCCCTATTGTGAAGTAGGTACAGGAGTTGAGCTTTAAGGCTAAGTATCTCTATTTGTATATCATCCAAATGAATAACGGTAGTTTTATAAGGTTTCTTATTACCTAGATACTAGGAGCTTTTGATTTTATCACCATGCAAAAGTTTCTATCTACTTCTGAAAATAGCTGTACTTCTTTATAGTAATTGTTCATCTTCAAAGACTATCAGGAAGGTGGTGGATTTTGCTATCTCTGTGGAGAAAAAGGTGTGTAGGTTTATACAATTCATGGATATTAAAACAGGATACTCCCTCCCATACATAAAATATCAGTTCTAGTGCAGTGGTATCTATTTATTATATAAAGCATATTTTTTGTAGTAAAGGTTAAGTATCAACATATGTAAATTAAGTTTGGGTTAACCAGATTTAGTTTAGTTTCCCTAAGATAATCACTTTGTTCTTGTTTGCATGCATAGATACAAACATTAAGAAAGAAAGAAAAAACTGAATATAATGTTTCTATGTCTGTGATTCAGTGACAAATTCCTGAAAGTCTTATCTTCTTTATTAGGATAATGAAGCAAAACAAATAAGCACTGGCTTCTGCTCCTAGCATGTGGGTTTCTAATAGGGGAAAAAAGTAATGAATGCAGATTTTATTTACTAAGCTACCTACATACTTCCAAGGGATATGGCAGCCAAGGGGCAAAAAGAAATACAAATATTTTGACTTATTTGCTAGTTTGTGATAATTAATATTTGGTTGTCTTCCTTCTCTTGTTTTTAATATATTATTCATCTTGATATATGTGTGTATGTATGTGTGTGTGTGTGTGTGTGTATTCAACAAACGTATTGAGCATCTACTATGTGAAGATTCACTGATATGTGCTAGAGGGAATGCAAAGGTGAATACATTGCAAGTCTTATCCTCAAGGAATAAGATTAAGAATAATAATAGATTAATTAGAGGAGAGTTACATCTTTGTGTTCAGGTAGAACTTAACCCAACCTGAACTCATATTTGGAAGTAAACCCGGATCTGACAAGAGGCTATTTATAGTTTTCATTTATCCTTTATTATGTGACTATTCTTATATTTGCTGTAGAAATATTAATGTGTTTCATTATGGCATACTATCCCTGACTCCACCAGTATGTTCTAAAGTATATGCATATATGTACCAAATTACCTTGCTATGATCTAAGAAAGTTCTGACTTCTGAAATGTATCTAGCCCCACAGGTTTTGGATCCAGGACTGATACTGGCTGGTTGTAGGTGACAGTGGGCAGCAGTCCAGCCCACTCTTCTTCTACACCTGGGGGTGTGTTGACCTAGAAAATGGAGTCTTTTACAAATTTGCACAAAGAAGTTCTCTCCTGGGAGAGAGAAGGCCCTGCCTGGGAAGGGCGCAATGGGGCCTCAGGAAATACCTTTTCTTAACATATTTCATGAAGATTAGCTGAGACTTTGTAGGACATTAAGTTTGAAGTCAGAGTGATCATGAATCTGATAGGGGCAGGGATTTGTGAAGAAGATTCAACAAAGATTTATGAAGAATGTTCATATAATAAAATCCTTGAAAGCATCCATCTAATGGCAAGGGCAAAAAGGTAGGTAGAAAATAAACAGAGAGCAAGAGTTACCATGGCAGAAAACTCCCATTTGCTACACAAAACATTATGAATTGAACATTCTTATTACTCGCATTTTACAGACTAGAAAATTAATATTTAGAGAGTAATTTGTTTTTGGCCACATAGCTGTAGGCTGTGACGGCAGAAATCTAACACAGGTTGATACCACTTTAAAGCTAGTATGCTAACCACTATACTAAATTGGATTACTAGACTGGGAATATGGTAAATCTGAGTTCCCCACAACAGTTGTAGCCCCTTAAGGCTGCAAAGTAGTCGGGACCAATAAAAAAACAAAAACAAAAACCCCAACAACAAAAAAAAGCACAATTGCAGAGAATAGCTTCAAAAGAATTTTTTTGTGCTTTGTGCAAGAGAACACAGCTCTGGTTATTAAAATTCTAACTGGGATTTCCTGCTTGGTTTTTCTACCCCCTATAATATAGTGTAGTAATATAGAAGTCAGTTAAATTTCCTGCCCTCTGACTCCTCAATGTTTTAAATAAAGTAATTGAAATAGCGACATTGTTTTCCTTCCAGTTCTTATAAATGTACAAGTCTCTCAACAAGGCCATTACTTGAAAAATGTAGGACAGGCTAATCTGAAGTCTAATGAAGAGTTTCCACTCATTTTTCCCACATCTTAACATCTTTGGCAATTCCCCTTGTGCTTTTCATTTGAAACTGTTGGATCTACCCTCTGTTGCAGAACTTTTCTTTTTCTGAACTACCCTAGTTTTGTCATCAGAGTATTTCAGTATGTACAACCCCTCAGATGATATTAATTTTTTATTTCCACAATTGAATTAAATTTAACTTGCAGTTGTATTCTAATGTCCATTTGATTTTCTGTTTTTTTTTTAATTATTGCTTTCAAAATACTGATTTCTTTCATTCATTCATTTATTCACTCAATTTTTAAAAAATATGTTGAGCTGCTACACTGTTCCAGGGACTCTGAGAAGTACTCAAGATATAAAGATGAATAAATCATGATCTTTAGAAGCTAATAGTTTAGTTAGGTGTCTAAATTAGCAATTTCCAAGACAAGTAGTTTTTAGTACAGGTATGTATAGAGTAAGAGAGATACAAGAAAGAGTATTTTTTAACTCTCTTTTAATGGATCTTAAGAAGATATCCAGAGTTAATAATACCCGAGCTACATCTAGAAAGGTGAATGAGATAAAGTTGATAAATAAGGACAGAAAGGACGTTTCAGGTAGAAAGAGCATTGTTTTCTTTGTTCTATAATTACAGGCACCCCCCCCATTTTTTTCATTACCTTTATTGGAAGACTGTTCAAAGTAGTGAATTAATCTTTGTTTTTCATATTTTCCATTAAAATTAATTACAGATATTATACTGAAATGACTACCATATGTAAGCCATTCAGTTAATTTGCATTCTCTTAAATTTTTATATGTTATGGAAACTAAATAAGAAATGGATAGTGTTTTGGTTAAGTTATTTAAATGTTATGAATTAATGTCTATAAAATAAATTTCCACTGTTAAAACAACTATACCACCTATAAAAATCTCTACTCTTATCCCTTATTTAAACCTCTTAGTTGCAAGCAACAGAAGTACACTCTGGTTGATTACTTGGATTATTAAAATAAGTCCGTCTCTCTCAAAGAATTTCTAGAAAAAAAATCGAACTAAGTTTAAATCTAAACTTTTAAAATCAATGCCACAAATTCTACCATACGATTAGTCTGATGAGAAAACCCTTTGCTGTTGCCATAGAGTTCTAGCCATTACAATGTTAAATTCTGTTGTAGACATTTTGGCCCCTAAAACTTAGTAGTCATCCTATCAGTAATCAAGGTAAGCTTCATAGAGAAGGAAATCCTTCATGGTTTTTACAGATGTATACATATATCAAATCATCAAGTTGTACACCTTACATATGTATGTCTTAATCCATTTTCTTCTGCTATAACAATATCACAGACTGAGTAATTTATAAAGAAAAGTTTATTTGGCTCACAGTTCTGGAAGCTGGGAAGTCCAAGAGCATGGCACTAACATCTGATGAGGGTCATCCCATGGCAGAAGGCATTACATAGTGACGAACCACACACATGAGACACAGAGAAAGGAAGGCGGCTGAATTTATCAGAAGCCCACTCCAATAGTAACCTGCTCCCCCAAGAATAGCGTTAACGCATTCATGAAGGCAGAGTCCTCATGGCCTAATCATATCTGCTCTTAATACTATTAAAATAGCAATTAAGTTTCTAATACATAAACTTTTGGGGGCTACGTTCAAACTATAGCAATATACAATAAAAAAAGTTTTTAGTCTGGCAAAGGGAAGGAATCATAAACAAAGGAACTGAAGCCAGAAAGAGAATATTATGTTTAGGAGTCTAAGAGTTTATTTTGTTTATATCTTATTGTTAACATTTACCATGGTGGTTCTAAGTATTTATTTTAGTACATTCTTTCTTCAATAGTTTTTGAAAGCCTATTAAGACAATTTTTTGTGAATATTAATATCTTAATGTCATTAGACAAAGCAAAAATATCCCTTTGATAATCCAAAGGTAATCAATGATGTAAAAGTTTTTTTTTAAGCAATTGAAGTTGTTCTGCTACAATGTGTTTCTGTGATGTAAATTATTCATAAATGATTGGTAAATAGGGGAATGGTGTCATATTCATGTGGAAGTCACAATTTTTCCAGCAAGCTATTGATTTTCACCATCAAGTAGCAGCAGCTGAATGCAAAGTATACTAGCAAAGCTGAAGAAAGCAAGGAGCAAAGGAATTGAATATTGTCCATAATATCTATAGTTCCCCTTCACTGTTTAGTCATACATTTTATCTTAGAAGTGCTTTCCCCCCATATTTGTGCATTTTCACCTTGTCTCCATAATTAGCAGCTTCAACATTTCCCTACATCTCTTTTTATCAAATTGCCTGTATCTTTTTATTTTTAAAGTAAATTCCTTTATTTATAATAGCATTTCTTTACATTTTAGAAATTTAACATATCCTTGTTTAAAGTATGATATTTTAAATACATTTTATTATTTTTCTTACTAGTCTGATTATGTTTTAAAAGTTCTTCCCAACCCCACTTCCCCCCATGCTTGGTAGTTTTAATGTGTGATTTTTTCAGAATTCTTATATTGTATATTTTTGATAAACTGTTGTTAGGAAGGAAAGTCAATGAAATCATTCATGAAATATTTTCAAAAACATCATGTAGAAGGAAGCAAACTTTTCCTCACAATTTAAACAATAATCCATAAAAAAAAATTAAGAAGAAAATCTACTTGCCTTCATTTCCCAGACAATCCAGTTAATCTACTATTCACACAAATGCCTTCAGCTAGATCTTTTCCCCTAGTAAGGCTATAGCCAGTGCCAAAGTGTAGAGTACAAAAACGAATAGATGTTAGAACAGTGAATAGTAATGCAGTCCATCAGTTTGTTTTGTTAATTGGCACATCCCATGCAATAAACTTCTGGCACCATTTGAACTCAGCTGTTACTCTTATGTTGTTTTCTCCTGTGCTGTCTGTTGCTGCTTCTCTTTCCAGCTATTAGTAGATGGCAAACTACTTAAAGGAAGAGACCCATTTTATATGTCTACATTTCTTACTACCTAGAAAAGTATCAGGCAAATATGGGTATCTGATATGTGTTTTCTAATTGATTCACAATAATTTGGGCTGACTTGCATTAAACTTTGAAACAAATTATTGAAAAGAGTTGACTTTCAACATTTGAATTAAAAGTTGACAAATCAAAGAGAAATAACATGACCCATGGTTCACTCCTACATAAGAGACTTTGTGGTTAACTCCCTGGGAAGGTGGTTGCTTTTTAGAAAATATTACCTACTTTCTTATTTTGTTTCTACTTTGATGGGTCTAATCATTGCTAAGGTTGAGAATTTCAAAGAGCTACCGAAGAGTATTATACTTCCTCTGTGTTGACAATTTTTTTTTTTTTATTATAGACAAATGAATGATTCTGAGGTTGTTGTTGTCCTGAATCACATTTCTACTTGGTATAAAGGCTTTTTTGGTTTTTTCAATCCCCGTGGTAGAAGAAAAGAATGTTTGTCCTTGGTGGCTGTATATTTTCATCAAGCCAAGAATCTCAGCTTCAGAAAATAATTAATGCAGCAATTATGACTTTTGTAGGTGATTAAATTGCTGAAAACAGAGATATTGACATATTCTGTCATTCCTTTCAGAAGTGAACTACTACCATTCCCTATACCCTTCCTAGTCTTCTTCTCTGTTATATTTATTATTTTTGCTTAAGCACAAATAGGACAATTATATAAATATATATGGTCTAAGTAAGTGTATATGTTTCTCAGTCATGATGTTGATGTCTCTTTCTTATTTCTAAGCAATGCTAGGAAATCCCAGTCACATTATTTTGGATTGCTTCTGTATAAAAGGAGAAATACTGGTGAGAATACACCTGGACTTGATGATGTGAGGTTTCACCAATTATTTCAAGACACATTTCTACCTTGTGATACTTCCTGTTAAAAGCCCTTGAAAAGAGAGATTATTTGACAGATTTAAGTCTGTTTATTGTATTCCAGAGAAAGACAGATGTGCTTTGCTGGACAAATATAATACCCAAATGCTTAGTTGCATTGGCATATACACTGGAAGAAGGACTCTTAACGATCTAATGATCCATACATAGTTATAAATAAGGAGAAGAGGACACAAAATAGAATGGTTCCTAACAGCTGTTTTGAATTTCACTGAAATTTCCCCCAAAATCATAAACTAAAATTCCCAGTTAGGTAGTAAATGCAGAATTACAAATCTTTATAGTAGCAATTGTTAGTAGTAAGCTGTCCTAAGCACTGATTTTTCCCATCATATTGCATATCTCCAAATTTTCCGAGAACACCATAAATTAGAACAACTAGGAAGAAGTGAGTTACTAATATGTTATTTGTTAAGGTTACTATATCATGATGCTTTGAAATTGACACATGAATCAGTCATTTTGTAAAATTCTCTGCAGTTGTCTCTATTTTCTTTTAGCTTTAAAGATTCTACCAAAGGAAAGAGCAGAATACCTTTAGAAACTTAAAATCTTTCTATCTAAAATTCCTCAAGCATCACTCGATCCCATATCAATGTATCATGTAATCAATGGCAGCCACCAAACAAGTACAGCATTCATGACTTTTGGTGGTTCTATAAACCTTTCTGTCAACTCCAGCTTCTGACCTGGCCCATAGATAAAAGCCCTTAATTTAAATATTCTATAACTCAGTTTAGTTAAGTATTTACTTTTCCTTGATATTCCATTTTATAATGCAGATTATGTCCGATAATCCCGATAATCATTAAGTGCAACTTGGTTCACCATTTTTTCTCTGAACCATAGTTTGGGACAGAATGAATAAGTAGAAAAAATGACACTAAAAGACTAGAGGCAGATGGAGCCCAAAGATAAAGGGGACAAATTTAGCTTTCTGTATGTCCTCCCTAATGTGAACTTGCTTTATATTGGACACCATTTTTGGATAATTAGCTGCCTAGTTTGATGATATGGAGAAAAGGGAACTGTCTTGGGAATCAGAAGATTTGAGTATAAGATCTACTCGTTAGTTGTGTGATTAACTCTTTGGGTGTCTATGTCTTATTGTTTTTGTTGTTAAAAAAGAAAGTAATAGAAATCCCTCACTTAATGTACTGTAAGTGAGATAAATTAAGAAATATACTTTTATTTTACAGGTTGTAAAATGATATTCCACTGATAACTTTGTGTCAGAAGATGAGTTCTCTTTAGCTTGCATACCATCTAAAACTTTTTTGAATCTTTAGTTTAAAAATTAAAGATTTTGCATAAAAATGTGGATATTCTACCTCTTATGAAAATACAGAAGTTCTAGAAGCACTATGCTGAGCTATGTGGCTGCTGTCCCTCCAGAAAGTGTGTGCTATCCAAGTCACCATTGTCACCACCACTCTCTATTATTTGCATCCAGACACCATCGCTTATTTATGTTACCTACATGACCCTATAGGCTTTTGAATTTGTGATACTTATTGTCACCTTTAGAACTTGTTAGGGTATTAATACAAAATATGACAAAGTAGAGTGAAAATGCTTTAGTCACCCAGAACAATATGAAATAAAATCATGGAGAATATTTTCTTTCTCTTATTAACTAGTGTTTTCTTGAGTGCAAAATGAGGAATAAGAATTTTTAATAATCTTGTCATTTATTCCTTGCATTTCACACCTAATCTAAAATGGTGACATATATCTCTAATATCAAAGAAGTGTGTGATATTTCTGGTAAAGTATAGGGTTATAAGGCAGAGTTTGGAAATGTCCACTCAGCAGGAAAATGCATAACCCTGTCTTGCAAATTCCCAGAAGACAAGGGTATCAATATTGTCAAATTTAAATTGTTTTATTTCGAGCTAAAAGCAAACGTGATTCTATTTCATTATTATTAAATGCAATCATGAAAAAAAAAATCTTTGCACAATGAAATATTTGATATCAGTGTGATAGCTCTCCTGAGAGAAAATGGGCCTGATTCTTAACAATACTGCATTATATTTTTTAGGCAAACATATAAATTTTATTAATTTTAATAAAAAGGAAAATGTACGTATATGTTGCCTTTGATTTACTAATGAACAATATGGCTCTGATATTTTTCTGTGTTTTTAAATAAAATTAATTCTTCCTTTATGCTATTTTTGGAGATATAGGAATTTTTTTTTGCTTTCCTTTGCATTTTAAATGTTTAAATATCAACTGTTATAAAGGCTGGCAAAGAACATGTAAAAGAAATAGACATATTACTTCTGTTTCCACTTATTTGGATTTAATTTTTTTTTTATTATTAAGAGGAAAACTTAATAGATTTTAAAAATTTTTTTAAAAAAATTATAAGAAAGCTATAAATTCCCCTCTAAACAACACTTTAGCTACATCCCACCAATCTTGGTATATTTTTTAATTTTCATCCTTTTTGAAATATTTTCTTATGATATTTTTGTGATTTTTTTTAATTGTATTGATAAATTTTCAAATTTGGGGATAATTTTCTAGATACCTTACCTTTATTAATTTCTAAATTAATTCAGTTATGATAGTAGATTTCAACTTTTTAAATTTATTGATATTTGGCTTATGGTGTGATACATCTTTATGAACTTCCCATATGCACTTGAAAATATTCTGTTTTCTGAAGTTGTTGGATATAAGGTTCTATAAATGATAATTAGTTCAAAGTACTTCTTAAGGTTGTTTACATTTTCTGTATCCTGATTGAGTTCTGTCTCGTTGCTTTATCATTTATTTAGATTGAGAGAGGAATCTACAACTAGCTCATGGATTTGCCTGTTTCTGCCTTTAATTCAATTAATATCTTGTTTTACTTCATGTATTTTGAAAATTTTGTATCACTGCTGAAGTATTTATGATTGCTGTTTCCTTAGTGAATTTACCTTTTTTGTCATTGTGAAATGATTTTCATTATCTCTGTCTTTGAATATCTTATGTAAGATAGTGATGCCAGCTTTCTCATGTTTATTGTGCAGAGTATATCTTATTTACTTATTTTTAACATGCAAACAATCTGTGTCTTCATTTTTAAAGTGTCTAGCCTTTCTATAGTTTTAATGGTAAGTCCCATTGTGTTTCTCAACCTTATAACTCAGTGGATTCCAATCTCTGTCTCCCCTGTGGGAACAGTAGCTAAAATCCTTGGTAACATTTCTTAACCTTCTAGTTTTTTGCTTTCTAGGGACTTTCTAGAATATCTCCTATTCATATGCAGTTCAGGAGTCAGTCAAGTATTCAATAGGAGTTTAAACTCAGATTGCAAGTTCCCTCTTCTGCGAAGCTGTCCTTCTGAGACTTCATCTTTTCTATTTCTAGCCTTTCTGGCAGCCCTAAGCTCCTTTGTCTGATACCCAAGCCATGAAATAGTTTAGTTTTCTGTTTGAGTTTTAGCAGCCTTGTGCCTTCCCTTGGGATGTGTAAATCCATGCAGGTGGATCTCACATGATTTGCTTCATTCACGAGTCAATCCCTAGTTTCAGCCTCCTTTGGATTACTCTCAGTGAGTTTATAGTTCTTATCTATGAGATAATTTGTCCAAAAAAAAAACAAAAACAAAAACAAACCATACTCTCATTACCAGAACTGAAACTGCCTGTACTAGATTGGCAAATTTACACTCAGATAATTGAGAGTAAACTTTGTCAAATCAGAATTGTCTCAAAAATCCAAAGGGTAATCCTTCCTCTCCACAGATTGTGTCTAAATTTAAATAATTTTATGTAGTACTCCAATAGGCCACACAGCTATCTGAGCTGTCATTACCCAGGCTGGTGCACTATTCCCATTAGCATCTATAGAGACATCCAACTTCGCAACTGGCCTCCAGGTTCTGGTTCACATATGTCATACTAACTGAGAGGCCCTTTAGGTGTAGAATCCTTCTCTACTCATCTATCATCTCTCAGCAAAGACATGTGGATTTTTTGGATGTTTTCCTATGTCAATCTGTGGCCATAAGTAACCAAGCGTAGTTGCTTCTGATACCATCTGGTTGGGTTAGCCACATACCTAAGTCTATTCTACGACTCTCACAACACGCTAGAGCAGTCATCCCCAACCTTTTTGGCACCAGGGGCCAGTTTCATGAACACAATTTTTCCATGGACTGAGGGGAAGAAGGGATTGGTTTGGGGATGATTCAAGTGCATTCTATTTATTGGGCACTTTATTTCTATTATTACTACATTGTAATATAGAATGAAATAATTATACAACTCACTATAATGCATAATCAATAAGAGCCCTGAGCTTGTTTTCCTGCAACTAGATGGTCCCATCTGGGGGTGATGGGAGACAGTAACACCTGAAGCGTGTTGCTTATGTCCAGTCTACTCCATAATCTCATTCTAGTTGCTGTCACTGCAGAAAACCTTGCTTCACGAAGTTATGATGTTGGAAGTGGAAGCAAGCTTTTCAGTGCTTTTGTGGCAATGTAGGATATTCCACCTTGGCTTTAATCCAGAGTGCATGAATATTTGAAGTTTTCCCAAACATAGTTTTAGGGCTACTGTCATTTGCAATCTCAAACAGTTGATCTTCTTCTAGCACAGACAAAGTCAATTCACCTGGCTTATTCACGAATGGGTCATGGATCCATTCCTTCTTAGTTCAGGGGTTTTTTGTGGTCGGGAAGTAATGCTCGAACTCTTTTGAAAGCTGAGATAGGTGATCACGCACCAGCTGGGAGAAAGAAGGCCCTGGCTCAGTCTCTTTCAAAATCTCTGCTAATGTTTGAAACATGTCAAAAATCCCAATGTTCACTCATTGCCCCCATAATTCCAGTTTGGCTTTGAATGCAGCCACTTTATCTACCGATTTGACCACAGTTGTTGTTCTCCCCTGAAGTGACTTATTGAGTTCGCTGAGCAGGTTGACTTCACGTCACACAAGTAAGCAAGTTTTGTGACCTATTCTCTGTCACTGAAATGTGCTGCCAGTGGTGACTGTTTCCGAAAAGAAATCTCTGGAGTGGCTCTCGTAACTCTAGAACTCTGGCCAGTGATCTACCTTTAGAAAGTCATTTCACTTCTGTGTATAAGAGAAGACGAGTGTGCTCTGCTTCCATCTCCTCGGAGAGCTGCACAAACAGACATGAGTTAAGGGCGTGTGTTATACTTTAACGTGGTTGATAATTTTAATCACATTCTGCAAAACGTTGTTTAGTTCAGGTCACATTCTTCGGCTAGCCAGCATTTCTCTATGGATGACACAGTGTGTAGACTCACATTCAGAAGCGACCTCCTTGACCCGAGTAGTGAAACCAGAAAACCATCCGGTTATGGCAGCTGCTCCTTCTGTGCTTATACACACACAAAATGACCAATTCAATTTTCCCGATATGTAATCATTCAAAGATTTGAATAGTTCTGCAGCTGTGGTATTGGTTGGCAACAACAGTGCACATAATGTATCCTCATGCACATCCTCCTGAAAACATATCCCACAAAAATAAGCATTGTTGCCTTGTCAACATTGGTATACTCATCAAACTGGATTGCATACCATGGTGACTCTTTAATCCTCTCTAACAATTGTGCCTCAATATCCTCTGCTATTTCCTTAATTTATCTAGATATGATGCTAGTTGAAAGAAGAACACGTGCCACCTTTTGAACTGCAGCCTCTCCTAAAAATTCACAGTAAATGTCCTTAGCAGCAGGCAGGGTCAACTCTTCACCAATAGTAAAGGGCTTCTTAGCTTTAGCAATGCGGTCAGCCACTAAGGGTGATGCTCTCAGTGCAGACACATTTGATGAAGTGGTGGCCCTCCATAATTGCTTCTGTTCTTTGTGTTCATGTTTTGTTTTTTTTTTCTTTTGAAGAACTCCAAAGCCTGGTCTTTTAATGCAAGGGTACTTGGTCTCCATGTGTTGAAGCAGTTTTGAAGGTTTTGTAGATTTAACCAGTCACCACATATTATATAAAGTGGGCTTGGAGAATGTGAATAACCTGTTACAATGAAACCTGTTTTAAGTAGGACTCTTGGTATTTTCTTTTAAATGAACCTTTCATTTTGTTGGCAGTCTTAGAGTCTTCTGCCGTCTCATCATTAGGTCTTTCCCCCTTTTCAAAGAAGCTCTCCAGCGATGCTTGTTTTTTACTCATTTTTGTTAAGGTTAACTTGTGGGCTTACCAAAACTGTGCCTGAGACAAGTGTGCAGTGTGGGAAAGAGGCAAGGATGGAAGTGGTAAATAAAATAATGGGCGGGCCACATGCAGACTAAAATAACTGTTGGATTCTGACTTAAAGCCCGCCACCAGATGCAACTGTACAGTTTAAGTACACAGACTCACTTGCCACTATGGAGCCTGCCACCAGATGCAGCTTAATTGTCACTTGCCACTCACGGATTGAGTTTTGATATGAATCTGCAAGCAACTGATTTATTATGGTTTCTGTGCAGTCAAACCTCTTTGCTAATGATAATCTGTATTTGCAGCTGCTCCCCAGCACTAGCATCACCACCTCAGCTCCAACTCAGATCATCAGGCATTAGATTCTCATAAGGAGGGTGCAACCTAGATCCCCCGCATGCGAAGTTTACAGTGGGGTTTGAACTCCTATGAGAATCTAATGCCACCAGTGATCTGACAGGAGGTGGAGCTCAGGCAATGATGCAAGCGATGGGGAGCAGCTGTAAATACAGATGAAGCTTCACTCACTCTCCCACCACTCACTTCCTGCTGTGCAGCCTGGTTCCTAACAGGCCAGGGACCAGTACCAGTCTGTGGCCCCAGGGTTGGGGACTGCAGCTCTAGAGTATGGGAGAACTAATTATGCCCATCCTTTCTTCAGCATCAAATTTTAAGTTTCTGCTGTTTTAGTCTAAACAATTTTTATACTCTTTTTAAAATATGATGTGGGTTGGATATGGGACATAGCAAACTGGCTCACAAAGTATTATTTCAAATTTACTTTTTTATTCAGTAACTTTGGCTTTTTGAATATCAAAAGTTATTAATTAGCTTGTTTTGTTCTCTGTGATCTAGGGAAACCTTCCACCAGGCCTTAGATATTCCATGTGAACTGAGAATAACATTGAAAAATAAACACAACGGTTAGCATGTCAAAATACTTTGTTGCCACCAGTATATGGGTACCCTTGTGTGCATAACATAACAAAAATGTTCACACTTGTTCCAAAGAAGGGAACAGTAAACCCTATGATCTAAGAAATAGTCGTTCCTTCATACTTTCAACAAATAAATATTTGCATACTTACTCTGCCAAGTTCTAGGAAAGAGTGAAGAAAAGGGAGGCAAAAATCTTTATTCCTATGGCATAGTCAGAGGAAATAAGCAAAATTAATTAAATAATTAATTGTATAAGTTCAGACAATCATAAATTATGTGAGGAAAAATCAAATAAGGCATAAAGGGAGATGGGGGGGTCTATTTTAGAAAGGGTATTCAGAGAAAATCTTCCTGAGGAGGTGGAATTTTAGCAGAGGTATGAATTAGAGTAGGAACAGACCCATGTGAAGTTTGGAGAAACACTATCGCAAGCACAAATAACTGACAGGACAAAGGCACAGAGCCTAGAGTGGGAAAGACAGTCATGCGGCAAGAGGGCAGTGAGCAGGGTGGAGAATAATGGAAGATACACACCGTTGGGTTCATTCCCTCCAACCAAGGCCAGTAACATCAGTTCATCCCCAGGTGCCCTACAAAATGATCATTTTCTATATTTTTTCTATTTCTTCTGACATGAGAAAGGTTGGGAAGCACTGTTCTAAGATATCTTTCTCAGAACAGTTAGTTTCATCTGTGTGAAGACTTCATAACATCAACAAGTCACATTGGCTTGTCTTTTAGACCAAAGAATTTTTGAATCAATAAATGAACACACATGATTCTTTGTAACCAATACAAGGTTCCTAACATCAGCTTTTTCACTTCTCTCCCTTAACTGGGTTATTTTCATTTACCAAAATTTCTGGACATTCAGGATTGTTGACAGGTTTCTATTTCTGTTTTGAGGAAGACTTTAAACTCAGAAGCTGCCAAATTGTAGCATTCGTGTCAATTTTGCATTCAACATTTTTACATTTGACTGTTAGACAGAAGTCACTTTTTTCCTTTCACTTAAATCAATCTTCTTGTTCTTTCTGATTGTAGTGGAAGCTACAGAAGGCCTCATCAATTTGAAAACTGTTTAAACCTAGTTGCTCTTTCAGAAGAAATACTCATTTTCTTCTGTGTTGCAAAGTTTATTAGGTAAGACTTATGTTTACTATAATGAAAAAAATAACTTCTTGCTTCAAATTGGTTAGCACTTTTTTTCCCTTCAATTTGAAAGTAATTTAATCAATACTAGCATTTGTTAAATGCAAAAACTGGTTATGAAATGCCTACATATGGGTTGTGTTCACATTTTCCCAATAGACATAAACAAAGTGTGCCTTTCTTGATTCAAGTAACCTATGACTGTCCTAATTCTACTGCTGACAAGAAACTAAAAAATATATTTCATATTTAGGAGAAATTGACATAATTTTATTGACTTGCACTCACTACCTGCAGGCAGGCACACCTGTGGACACCTGCCTTAAGACATACTGTGTTTTAATAGAGCAATAATAGTAGCTTTCTCTCTTCCATATATGGTGATATTGCTTCTAACCCAGAGCAGCAGGCCCATGCTTTGATATTTTTCCCAGTATTCCTAGTTTTTAAAAATAAATTCTCTGAGTACCTACTAGGGGCTAGACATCATTTTAGGCACTGAAGATAAAAAGATGAATAAGATATATTCCATTCCTTTTCTGAACTCACAAGAAGTAGGAGAAATAGATTCAGACACAACTTGTAATATTATTCTCTTTAATAAATCGCTATAGCCAAACTGTGAAAGACAAAGTTATAGACGTTCAGAGGTTCTATCCTAGAAGAAAATGGTCCTGGGAAAGCTTCCCAGATGTGTGGACACATGAGTTGTTTCTTGAGAGGTGAGTAGTTTTGTTAGATGGAGAAATCATTTGGATTCATTGTAAATTAGGAAATAGTGTAAGAAACCATGAACACCTAGTGTTTTCAAGAGACATCAATATGATTGCAAAAGAGGTGGGAAGGAAAGGTTAAAGTCATATTATCAAAGTCATTGAATGCCATGCTACAGAGTTCAGAGTTTTTTCTAGTCATGGAAAACAGCTAAAGATTTTTGAATTAATGGGAAATAAGATCAAGGGCTATGATTTCAGAGGTAAGCTTAACTAATAGCACCCTGAATTATCTACTAAAGGGGTAAGAGATTTAACTTGGGATATGCCACTGGAGGGGTACAGATAATAAGTGTGACATTTTCAAAGTTTGTTCTATTGTCATACAAGTCCCACTACATCAACAACAACAAAAAAAGGATTTCACATAAAATTGGAAAATTCTACATATTTTTTCTCTCCTCCTTAAATTTTATGATACATTCTTGGAAACTGAAATATCTCAGAAGATATATTGTTCCAATGTTCTTTAACTTATTGTTTCCTAAGCTTATTTTTACCACAGCTCTCAGTGAGGACTTTAATAAATGTGGAGGTTAGAGTGAAAACACAGTTCCATCCAACACAATAATAGAACTAACATTGATTAATGTGACATGTGTCAGATGTGTTGAACTTGGCAGCATGTGTCATGTTACTTATCCCTCACAATAACCCTAGTCATAAATAAAGCACACATTACTGTGTTCCAACATGCAATCCATGAGAAAACTGAGGCTTCAAGAGAGGATGTGGTTTGCCAAGGTTGCAAAGTTAACAAGCAGCGCATCTAGAATGTGAGCCCAGGAACGTTGACTCCACTTCTCTTAATAGACATGTGATTCTGCAAGTTCCTACCTTGTGCTCCTCAAAAAAAAAAAAAAAAAAAAAAAAGTAGAAATCAATTCTTTTTAGAAAAAGAGGATCTGAAAGCTTTCTGCTTACTATGGAGATGCCTTTGGAAAGTGAAAGAATTCTAAACATGTTTTGCCCATTGCTTTGCCATGTTTTTCCATCACATAAAGAACACCCTAGAACAATTTTTTTTCAACTAGGTGAGAGAATTTGTCTTTTTCTTTCTTAACTACTACCTATTGAACTGTCATTTTGAGACAGTCTTGATGGCAGATCTCTCTGTATTTGCTTTCAATGTCAGGAATTTCCTTAACTTGATGTTTATTCTTTCACCCCGTGCTTGTATTCCAGGCAAATTTTAGTAGCTATAAGCTCAGTGAAATATCCATATTTACATATTCTCAATGTTTTGACATCCCTAAAATCTTGTCCATAAAATAAGTCTAAAAGGGTGTTAGTATATTTGTCAGTAATACATTGGATAAATTCTGTTCGTGATTGAGAAGTTATCATGGAAAAGCAGAGAATTAAAGGATTCAAAATGCTTGTGCAATGCCCGATGTCTGGGTGTTGGGCACGCAGTAGCTCTGACTCTGGTGGTGCATAGGCCATATATGTAACCAAAACATTTGTACCCCTATAAAACACATTGTTATCACCCAAAGGAAACAGAAGAGTTGTTAAATACATTCAAATTTTGAACTCTACTGTTTTCCCACCTATGGTTTGCCAGAAACTGTCAAAAAAAATAATAATAATAGCTAAAAATTATTTGATGCTTTTCACAACAACATTAAGGAAAGTGTTACATCATTTTCATTTTATAAGCAACAGAGAGCTTATGGGAACCAAAACAGGAATTGTGATTTATGTAGGCATGTTAAAGAATAAGGCAACCAAACCCAGAGTTCTGTTTGGCGATGATCCCAACGTCAGGATTTATCAAGGATCCTTCTTTCGTCAGTAAACATATCAGAGATGTTGATGTCTGTGCTACAGGATGATGGAGTTTGGTGGGGCTCTGGGTGCAGGCTTGAGATATACATGGATACATCTGGGCAGTTTCCACATTTGACGAGGGCTTGTGCATTTGTCCAGAACTGTGTTCTGCCTGCTTCTTACATTGCTCATCACTTGCCTCACCCTAGGGGATTTTTGTCAGTAACAGTTAAACCACTGGCAGCTTAAGTATTCCCCATCAACCTAAAGCTATTTTGGGGCATGTTCCTGACACAGTATTGCAAAATTCCTACTAATAATCATTTCTTCTTCCATTAGTTATGACATTTCTCTCAGTGTTACCTGCACTCTCTCTAAAACATGCACACACATACACACACACACACAGAGTATACAAAGGAAAGACAGTAATTACAGAAGACAGGGATTTTTTTTAAGATTGAAAATAAGAATATAAGTTTTCCCTTAATTGAAACTGAAGATATGACTTAAAAATAACACAACTAAATTAATAATCTAGATTCCCTCTAAATATTTAATTCTTCTCTGAAACTTGAATTCCACCCTCTGCCTTTACCTCACCTCCCAGGTTCTGAGCCAATATGCTTGAAAACACTTCAACATCTGTCTGCTCTTTCATAGATATCCGCACATTTTTATTGTAAGGAGGTTATGTGCTAGTCCTTTTCCCCCCTTTTTAATTTTAGAAAGAGGAACTTCAGGCATTCAAATAATTTTTAGACTATGTCTTAGACTTGATGTGTTCGAACGAAATCACAATTGTTAAGTCAGCAACAAATGAAGAAATCTAAGTGTTATGATTTTCCACTGAGCATAGTAAAAATATGCCCTTGGTTGTTTGCATTTGTCTAGCCCCAGAAATATAAGGCATTATATCTGAGTAAAATATGAAAAAAAAGTATAGTGCTTATGTCTTCAGATGTTTGTCAGGCTGACCTTGTGCCTCCATCTGAGTTATTATTGAACATTAGATTAAGAGCTATTCCTTCCATATTCATACTTTTTCAAGGATTGCAAACAAAAAAAAATGTTTACAGGACAGAATTTTATGACTCCTCCTTCATATACAAATACAGTGTTTAAAATATCATTCTTTTATTTACACTGTGAAAAAAAACACAGTATTTTTTTGGAGAGACTAGCACAGGCTGAATGGATTGAACAGAAAAAAGTTTGTCAAATGTAGCTCAGGCTCAAGAAAATGTTAAAATATTATAAATGGGCTTATATGCCATAGTAGTTTAGGAAAAGTCATTGTTTATGTTGGTTTAATAAGGCTTTTAATTAGTTGTGATGAGCTTACCAGTTACAAAAATTAAGAAAGTCACAAAAATGGGTGACAAAGTTAAACAGGGATTAATGAAGTGAAATATCAAGAAGGATACATCAACTGCATATCTAAATATTTCTAAGGCGACCATTAATAAAGCTTATCACCTGGATATCACCTGCCATAAGGGTAGACTTTAGTTTAATTGGTGAAAAATATTATTTGCTGACTGCTAGTGAAATTGTCACATAATATCCTGCAAGAAAAAATTCTTTTAGAAGCACTCTCTTTTCTACTTTAAAATCATTTGTCTTCTCCCTGTTCTTTGACAAAGAAAATGCAACACGATGGCTCTGTTCTATGATGCTTGCTAAAGGTGGTGAAAGCCAAGTCTCGGATCAGATTGTCTCATGTGATAAAAGTTTGGTTCCTTAGGTCTCTTCTCTTATTTATATGATAATTGGCAGGGTTGCACAATGGAAAATAATTCTCAGGCAAAGTACGGCAGAACTTCAAATTCTAAGTGCTGTTTGCTTGGAAGTTTAAGGTAGGATAAGACGATGTGACTTTTTAAGTAACTTTGCGTCACATTTTTAATAACAGATATTTTAAACTTTCCAAATATTACTTATTTTTAACAAACTTTACTTCTCTGTGGAAGTTATCCTTACCGTCTGGTTAAGAGAGAAACATTTCAAAGTGGCTCGTTTTACATTTATTCAACCACTTTTTGATACTTTAGTCCCTTTCAGTTTCACACTCACGTATTGGATCGGGTGGCTGATGTAAATATTTGTATAACCCCAAGGCAGGATGTTTCTTCTTCCTCATGTTAAATAGACTGATCATTATTGTTTCCTTCTGTTTCTATATTTTAATTTCCCAGGTGTGCTGCTTGAGAGCAAACACCCTGTGTTTAGATCTATATCCAGTACCTGGCCATGGTATGGAGGAGGAAAGAAGGGAATGAAGAAGAGAAGGAAAGAGTAAGGGAAGAGAAAAGAAGGAAGGAAAGAAAAAGAAAGTTAAGGATGAAAGGAAAGGGGGGTCATTTTTATTGGTTCTTATTTATCTCAAATGTTTGTGGAACTCCATTTATCACAAAATTGAGTATACAATAGGAAGCTTGAGGGATTATCTTGCTAAATCTTCACCAGAGTAGAAATATAATTAAGATATAATTTTAAGCCAGGCACTTCAGATTTCAGCAAAATTATTCCCCATTTTCTAAATGCAATGGCCAGTCATGAGGATGCCCTTTTTCCCCAATCTTTCCTGTCTCCGTAGACTTCCACCCCTTTCATATTCTTGTCCACTTCATTTTCAGCAGAGTCCCACGGGAATAATAGCTTCTGTCACAAGAAGTGGGAGGAATATGATGTAATGCTCCCGGTAACTTTGTTAAACCCACTTAGCACCTAATCCACTCAAGTCAAAGCTGGTATTGGAGTTATCACTCACTAGACTGGCTTTGTATGCAGAGCAATTCAGTACCCACACATCTTCACAAATTACTGGTACAAGTCCTCAGACAGTAGGCTGCCACAGCCAAAAAAGATAACTCTTCAACTCCTAATTTTCTATATTTTTATTTCTTTCTTAACACCTCTTTGCAGATAATTAGCTTTTTTCCCCTTTGCTTTCTCAGACAATTTTAAATTAGCCCATTTCAGCTGATGTATGAGCCAAGTTACAGCCCATGAAGGAAGCACTAGGTGAATGCTAACCTGGTGCTCATTGCTAGAACGCAATGCAACATAAGTCTATTCTCAGAGGCAAACAATGGAATATACACTTTTACACATTTCAAACCAATTTATTTGAGTAAATGTGAGACAAACACAGTGTATTACTGAAGAAATATCTAAATACCCTGTGGGTGACTGGAAAGCTCTTTCTGAGCAAGCATCTCATTTTTAAAAATATGATTAAACTTTTTTTAATGCATCTTGTGGTTCTGTACTTCTACTTTCTCTAGTGTGGATTGCAATTCTTATAGATTCACAGTGAAAAATAATTAATTCAGAAAATGAATGCAAAATTAAAAAAACAATTATATTGGGAAATATAAATCATGCCTAACAGTATTGTCATGTGTCACACACACAAAAATCTGTATTGCAATTTTTTTTTCTGTAAAGGTCCAAATGGTAAATATTTTTGTCTTTGTAAGGCATATGTTCACATAACTACTCAACTATGCCATTGTAGCCTTAGATGATAAGTAAATTATCTAAAACTTTATTTATAGACCTTGAAATTCAAATTTTATATAATTCTTGTGTCATGAAATATTATTCCTTTGAATTTTTTCAAGCATTTAAGAATGTTTAAACCTTTCTTAGCTCACAAGCCATATAAAAACTGACTATGAGCTTGATCTGTCCCAAGGACCAACTTGTCAACCCTTGCTGCAGAGGGCTTTAACAGTGAAATCACATACTAACCTATCAAAAATTTGAGAAGTCTACACATGACATCAAGCTTCCAGTAAAAGGCTGAAAGTTTTGGTAATTGAGTAGTTCTAAATATATTGATAATTTTAAAAGAGAAAATCCCAGAATATTTTACAGAATGTTTTTCTTATTTTTGTTTTGTGTATTATTGAGACCAGAACTTCTCAAATTTTAATGTGCATGTACATTACCTAGGCATGCTGTTAAAAGGAAAACTGTGATTTAACAGGTCTAATGTGGGGCCTGATGTTCTGCATTTCTAACAAGCTCCCAGGTAATGCCCGTGTTGCTGGTCCTTTGACAACCCTTTGAGTAGTGAAGGCACAAAACATAGTAAAGAAAGTCCAATTTGACTTGGTAAGTGATGATGAGTCTGTGCTGGGGACTTTAAATGAATAAAATGTGGTGGCTTTAAATGAAATGCATAGCCCTTGAAAAATAAAAGCCAAATTTTAATAATACATTAATGATATATAAAGCCTTCACCAAATCTAAAAGGATTGTACTAAAAGCCTGTAATACTTAACTTGTTAAGAAGTAAGTATCCTGGCTACTACTAAAAACATAACTTTTCATGCAGACCGCATTCATTCAAACTCTTCAAATATTTTTCATCTTTTACATAGATTATTTAATACTTACCAAAATAATGAGGAATTCAGTAAAAACTATAAAATGTAAGGACTATTAAAAATGATATATACTGTGTAGACGTACATGTTGCATTTACTGTGTGCCTACATAAATATGCAAGTATGTGTGATGTTTAAAATGCATTTTGTCTAAGGATTTTTAATGTCAAGTTTCAATCCCATGCAAATGAAAAGGGCTGAATACATAAACCTGTCAAAATCATGATTTTAATGGAAATGTCAAGATACTTCTGAAAGCCAATATAATAATCCCTTTTATGCAGCAGTAGGAAGGAGCCTATGATCCTAAAAGAGCTAACCTGTCACCCTGCACTATCCGTTTCATCCTATTACCATCCCCAGCTCCATTATCTAAATGACCAAGCACTCCTTCAATTCTAGGGCTAAATGATGTCATGACATGACTATCATCATATTTATAACTCATAAAATTAGAAAGGTTATTAAACATAATTTGACCTTTGGCATACTCTAATAGAATCCTGATTTTTGCTGTTTCCTTTTCCTCTTTTTCCCCTTGTTCTTTCACTCTAATCTCTCATTTCGGTTCTTCATACTCTCTGTTTTTTCTCTTTAAAATAATCTATTTCCCACTTACACTGCCATCTTGTTGCATGACCAAAAATCTAGGATTTTAAAAACTGAAATTTTTATTCCAGTGCTTCCTAATTATTCTTCAAAGCTACCACTCAGAAGAGAGAAGTTACTTCCATTCAAACCTAAATTCAATGCCAAGTACATTTGCCCTTGAAAATTTTCTAAAGCACTGGGTGATGTGGGTCTGAGGTGTCTCACTGTTCAGCAGTTACTATTGTCTTTAACTAGCTGGTACTGCAGTACAGAAGGCTATTAGCTGTGTTTATCTTTGTTGGTACACTCTGTTCAAAACCGTCAAGGAACAGATGCTTCGAGATGGACAAAGGTCACGTGTGTGATGTGTTGGACAATTGAGAAGGAAAAGAATGTTTGTCAGAGCATTTATAGACTCCTGATCTTCCCTTTAGCATTTTAAGATATTTTTAAATAGATTAAACAGAAATAATTATGTTTTGTAAATCCTTCAAAATAAGAGCAATGAGCTCCTTTGTTTATGCATATATATACAAAGAAGCAATGAGCTTCTTTTGTGTGTGTGTGTGTGTGTGTGTGTGTGTGTGTGTGTGTGTGTGTGTGTTTGTGTGTGTGTGTGTATTTACCTTTCTCTGGGTTTCAGTGTTAATTTTTATTGTCCTGAATGTGTATGGTTCTATAATGTACTAAGAGATTTATCTATTCTAAAGCCTTCTCAACACAGAATCTCAACTTTTAGTCCCCTCCAGCACATTCATTCGTTTTTAGCATTCTCCAAGCTTCCCTGTTAAAGTCCCCAATGACAATGGCTTTCCACTACAGAGACATTTTCACAATTAATTTTCCATTTAAGAAAGGAGTCCCTTACACTCAACTCACAGCTTCCTGTGCTCAATTTGATTTATTATGTCATTTATTTACACTCCATAGCTATTTATTGAATACCTACTACCTGATGAAAAAACATAGTCCCTGCTCTCAAGGAATTTGTAGTCTGTTAGGTATACAGGCAAGAGAATGGATAATAAAAATATGATATGCTGTCTTTTAAATCTATGAATCAATCAATATATATTCATGAAATGAAAACTAGGAACTGTTATCAAGCCTTTATTAGACATAGATGTGGATGTGGATATAAATAAAGACACAAATAGAGTTATTGGCCCCAAAGAGGTTGGAAACTAGTAGGAGGAAAAATAATAATATAAAGAGAAACCCTTGTTACAAGATATTGTATGGCAACTGCTACACATTCTTATTAGATGCAAAAAGTCCATAGGAAATTAATCCTCTGCTAAGCATTCTTTTCTTACCTTGGTGTTCAATATTTGTAATAATTTTTTATTTCTTCCATATTTTTTGATCACAAAATGAATAATTTATCTCCCTGTGCATTTTCTTTTAAGAACTGACCACAGAAATCACAGTGCTTCTTTGGTTTTTCTTTCTCTCTTTCCTTTAACTTTTCTCCATTTTTATGTACAGTAATTGTATTAGTTTTCTCAGGCTGCCATAACAAAATACCATACTCGGATGTTTTAAACAACAAAAATTTATTTTCTGACAGTTTTGAAGGCTAGAAGCCCTAGATTAGGTTGTCAGCCCATTTGCTTCCTGGTGTGGGCTCTCTTCCTATCTGTCGTCTCACTCTGCCTTTACATAGTCTTTCTCCCAGGTGTGTGACAGCGAGGTGGGGAGAGAGAGGGCAAGAGCTCTCTGGTGTCTCTTGTTACAAGGACACTATTCCATCAGAACTGGGCCCTACTCTTATGAGTAGTGGTATCTCCAGAAATAGCCACACTTAGTGGTTGGGGCTTCAATGTACAAATTTAGGGAGAGGAGAAGGAAGACACAAATTTTCAGTTTACTGCAGTGATCAATAGGAATAGTTAACTGTCTGGCTTAATATTTACAGTATCAACAATTGAACTTCCTAGAGACAAAGGAAAATGTCACCTTCCAGTTTTGTGTTTCAATTCCATGGTAGGCCTGTTGCTGGCAATTAATACATTCTCTGGTAGTAAAAATGCTGATTATCAAAAGTACAGCATACGTTATGAAAGAATGTCTGAAGAATATGAATCTCTAAGTCAATAAAAACCATAAATAAGTGTTGTGTCACTTTACCAATTAGAAAAAAACTAAGCAAGCAATTTTTTTCTGTATTGGAAGAAATTAAAATACATATTTTTATAAATGTATGCTTATTAAATATATTATGGTTTGCCTCATTCTATATAATTTGTATAAAGCCTTCTTTTGTTAAAGTTCAAATTTGGATTAATGTCTGTTATGTGAAGTTATCCAATTCACATTCAGTCATTTCACAGCTTTGTAGTTTTAGTCAAATAATAGTGGTCTTGTTGATGCTAAGTAAATGGCTGTCATTCACAAAAGAACTAGAAACACACTTCATATCAAGATGGTACTGTTTATTTTTTCTGTTTTTGATCATAGCCTCTATTTGGACTTTAGCCATAATCACATTCTCTCTCACTCTCTCTCTCTCTCTCTCTCTCTCTCTCTCCCCCCCTCTTTGCCAAAGGGCTGATTTCTTATTGCACTCTTAATATACATCTAATCATACTATGCTGGGGAAACAACAACAAAAACTGAGAGTATAAATCCATACTTTCTTCTATGAGGGTCTTGAGCCCACTCAGTCTTTCTGCCTCCTTTCCCTATACTTTGTAATTTATCCAATATAATTCTTCCAAATTAATTATCCCATAACACTGTTTATTATCACATTAACCTACTGTTTTAAAAACTTGCATGGTTCCCCATTACTTTGAGACAATCTGCAGTACACAGCTTTTAGTATATATACTACTAACAGCAGAGCCTGTATAGCTGTATTTCCCTACTGCCATATATAGAGCCTCCTGAGACCTTATTGTTCTCTTTTTCGTCTCCTAAACTTTATACATATGTTTCCTCTTCTATGCAGACTACATGCAAAATTTCTCCCGAGTGACATACTTCTCAGCAACCCAGTGTTTCTCTAAGGGACAAATATTGGCATTCAGGGCAGAAAAATTTTTCTCTCTGCAGAATTTTTCTACAGTTTTACAGAACATTAAGAATCTCTGGTCTTTACCTATTAAATGCTAGTAGAACTCTTGCAGTATATTGACAAACAAAAATGTCTTCAAACACTTCCAGCTACCACTATTCAGGACTCTTTTGGTCATAAGTAGCAGAAAAACCCAATCAATCTGGCTTAAGCAAATAAGTGAATTTCTTGGCCAATGGAATTGAAAAATTCAGGAGGTTTATAATTTTAGGTACATACGGACTTAATAAGTTCTAAAATACTTGTTCTCACTCCATGTATGTTAGAAATGGACCCTTCTCTTGTGTCAGCTTCCAGTAGTATCAGACTTATTCCTCATAGCTCTATTTCAAGTAGAAAAGAGCTTGTCCCTTTCCCAATCAATCAGGTTAAAGTCCCATCAGATTCTAAAGTGTCTTGGCTGGGATCATGATACTTTACAAAGGTTTCACTATGTCCAGAGAAACAAAACACTTCTTTGCACACCCCTCAAGCCTAGGGTAGAATATGGACTAACACTTTGAGAGTGGTGGTTCAGCAAAGAAATACAAAGCACTGTTACCAGAGGAAAGCCTTGGTCCTAGTAAAATCCCTCAGGATTGCCTTCGTCTAGATTTATCTCTCTCTCTTCTTCTAACTCATGGTGAAACAACTAGTGATTTCTGTCCAAAATCTTTTATCACCAAGGACTTCTTTTATCATCCATACTCTTTTGCATTTTATGATTTTTACTATTTTGATGACATGACACTTGAATTTATTCTTGAATAATATTTATACTTGGATTTTTAATGATTCAGATTTTTTGTTTTGAATAATGAAAGATACATGTCAATTAGAGCTATATGAACACCTAGTTCAAATGTTTTATGCCTAAAACAATGGCAAGCACTGAAGTTAGCCTGTATAACCTGTGAACCTCATAAACCAAAGAAGTTGAGGGAATCTGGCTGGACATGTTGGAGCCTCACGCACTGAATACATCCACTCCTGAATGTTTCACGGACTTGTGAGCACATGGAATAAAGATGAAGATTATGTTTTTTAGAGTCAGATTCCCAGCTTTGCAGTAATGAGCTGTGTGATTTTGGACAAGTTTTTTACCTCACTACTCCTCAGGGATTTGTGTGTGTGTGTGTATGTGTGTATGTATGCCTATGAAATAGAAATTAGAATCCCTAGTTTTTGGAGAGAGTGTGGGAACTTGAAATCCACCTACTAAAGTCCCTGACACAATTGCCATTCAGAAAATGTATCTTCATATTTTAAAAAGATGATGGTTTTTGTGACATTACTGCTACCTTTGTTATTTATTTAGCAATTACCTATGTGTCGCTCTTGTTACCTCAGTTTGTTGGGAAACTTTTTGTGCCCATTAGTTCTTATTCCCTGCTTTGTCTACTACAGTGCTACACAAGCATTAAGTAAGGTATGAGTGAAGGGATGAATGAATAAGTTTTTCACGTAGACCTTTGATAATGAGAATGAAAATGATTTTGGGAATCATATATGAAATAGCCAAAACTTTGGGACATTTTTATACCTAAGCAAAAGGTTATTTCTTTACAAAAAAAAAAAAAAATCAGACTTCCATCAGAATTTCAAAAAACAAGTTGTATTTAATTTTCAAACATTTTGATAATTTTAGACAAAATTTCTGATATTTTTTGCCAAAGCCAAATCTTCCTAATAGACTCTGATATGTCAGAAGCAAGTTTGAAATAGAAGCCAGAAATGAAGGCCTAAGTCTACTATTTCAATTCCGAATTCTCAACTTTAACACAGGGTGGTTGGAGTATATAATACTTCTGATTCCATTATTCACAGATTCTATGATCCATTCCCGAGATTTTTGAAAGTGCTTTTCAATGCATTTCGAAGCATACATACTCAGTGGAAAACAGAACATTCTCAAAATATATCAGAATGAGGGCAATTTTTTAATAATCCAGACAAAGGCTACTGCTCTCTGGAGCTCACATTATATTAGAATAAAGGTAAGCAAAAAATATACTATGATATGAAGAGTGTAAAAACAGGGTAATGTGATAAAGAGTGAGTGACAATGGCTGAATTAGTTGACTGGTCCAGAAAAGTCTTTCTGAGGAGGAGAAATTTGAGGTGTGCCTGGAAGGAAGGAAAGGGTCCGACCATGCAACTATTGATGGAGGGAAGGAGCACTGCAAGGGAAAGACCTTCTGGAGACCAGCTGGGTTTGGCATGTGAGAGCCAGAAAGCAAGACTTTTTGACAAGGACAGTGGTGGGGAAATAATATGTATAAGGTGGATAACAATTCTGAAAGAATTTGGATTTGGGGTTTTATTCTAAGTGTTGAGGAGCGATTGTATCAGATTTATGTTATAAGACCCTGATGTGTGAAAAACTCACATTCCTAAAAGCTGCATTTTAAAAAAAAAGACAAGGTCCTGATTCGTATAAAAAGACACTGTATAAAACCATGATTTTGTATGAAACATATCTTCCAAGAATCTACTGCTATTTTATTTACACACCCTACTCAAAACTCAAGGAACAGGTTATAACTTCCTTTAAATGAGTCAGTTCTTGGCTGACATAGCTATTGCCGGCATGTTCATGCATTCTAGTTGTTTTTTAAACTGCATTTTACACCAGGGGAAATTGCACACAGTAAATGTCAAGGATTCACTAGGGGCACTACAGTTTCCGAGGCATGAAGCTAATCCATATTTGTCTCATTACTGTCAGCAGATCAACTTTATTCTGTGGAAGGCGAGGGCCCATAGCTCATAGGAGACGTAGTTACAAATGACCTTTGGGAGGTCGTGGGGACCACGACTTCTAAAATTTACAGTTGTGTCATGTCATTAATAAGAAACTGGAAAAATAATGTTCATAGACTTTTTGCTACTTGACTTCCTAATAGAAACAGGTGGGGGGGTGTCACATTTTTCAACTCTGATTCATCAAACCTTGAATTGAAGACAACATAGAGAGTTTGAGTGGGCAACCCAATCTACTCCTGTGGTTTCCATATTCCCCAACAATTTTCCTGAGGTAAACATGTTTTTCAGGATCATCAGGCTGTTAATGGTCTTTTGCTTGAATAATTTCAAAGACAGAGGGAAAGAAAATTCTGATTTCCTGGTAGGGCAATTATGCACTATGGGAATCAGATTTTTTTCCCTCCAATCTATGTAACTATAGTTTTCATATTTTTAATCAAGTATCATAATTTTTAGGAATGGATTATTTTAGTTTCTTATTATGTTTTTATTTTATTTGAAACTACAATTCTCAAAATCTATTTCCCCCCCAAGGGATTTAGTAGGAAAGATAAGGATCAAAATGAGACCCATATTTACTTCAGTGGTGAATAATGAGGTTTTGCATTCCAAAAGTGGAGTCTTGAAGTCTCTATCAGGGAAAATACTTGTGAAAAACCAACTATTTTAATTTGTAAGCACATGGGTATTACTTTGGTGGGAAGATGAGGTTCATTGGGGCCTCATTCTAAAAGAGCAAGGCAAAAGCTTAACTATAAACAAAGAAAATTAATTTCTTTGAAGTTTATTCTTGGGATTAGTAGTCATGTTATATACAACCCAAGGAAAGTTCTTTCCATGTAATCCCTCTATAAATGTGAAAGTGGCAGAAATAATGATGATTGAATGTGGACATTTTCCAGAAGCTCAGTGCATAAGATGTTCAACCAAATAACACAGTACGGTATGCATAAATCAAAACACTCAAAGATGTGCTTGCATAACGCCAAGAAAGTGACCTTTTAAAAAAAAACCTTCAGCTGAATAAAATTATTTAAACTTTTAAAAAATCAGGTGTATAGTGGAGCATAGAGGGTCAAGGGTTTAGGAAAGCAATTCAGGATGGCTATTTTCAGCCAGCAGATAAAGTTCTGCTTCTGCTCCAGGGAATAATTCGAGGACCCAAAATGACGGCAGTTCTGCCATTTTCAAATGGCTCCGTGGATAACTCTAGGGTCTTTTCATGCAGTCAACAGGAAGCACAAGAGTGCTCAGGGGAAATTTCAGGGTCTAGGACACTAATTAATACATATCACATTGACTAACATTCCACTGCCACACCTAACTGCAAGGGAACCTGGGAGATGTAGGGTAACTTGAGCCTATGCCCAATTATTAAGAAAGAAAGAGAAGACAGACAGTAGTCAGCAGTAGCTCTATCATAGGACAGTGGGGAAGTCAGATGGAAATTAAGTAAAATCTTCTCAATTTGCTAGTGTTTTTTTAAATGTACTAATGGTTCACTATGCAAAATAGGTGCTTTAGAAAGCACCTATTAAAACATTGTTTTAAAAATGCTAACCTAGGGCAAAAATTTTACTCCATGTCATGCCCTTAATCTAGGTGCAATGTTTGTTAAAATTTATGTCAGAAGGCAAAACCATGTTACAGTGTTAAAATCCCTGCATTTGTAGATTCCTACGCGTGAGTGCCACTTTTCACCCATCTGGTTTGGACAGGTTTGGCATCAAGTTGTTGGAGGGCTTCACCTGCATCAGGAATCACTCTCCTCCTTATTTTTATCCAGAACTTTAATACTCCATAGATAGATACTATTTCTAACTATCTGCTAAAAATAACAGCAGTGAAAAAAATGACAGAATGCATTTTATGAAGGCATAATATAACCCACTGCTGGGAACTTGTCACTCGAGGCAAAGGCAGTTAGATCTGCCGGCTGGATGCTCTTCTGATGTTTCCCCTTAAATAACTTCATTATTCAATGAGAAGCATTTTAATTATTTAAGTGACATAAAAGATGAGGTTGTAGTATTTATATCTAGATTGCGTTTACTGATTTTAAGTCATTTTGTCTATTTATATTGGAGTTGTAAGCACTTACTAAACCCCATCTGCCAGGGAATCTCTCTCTACATTTAGCGAAACAAAAGGTTTCTAGGCCCTGCAAGTTTCTGGATTTTCCCAGCAGGGTTTCTGTGATACCTCTTTGGCCATCAATTGTGGTCCTGGCTTTATTAAAAGAAGTTTGTCCCTTACCTTTGGAAAAACTTTTACTTTTGTTACTAATGCTTATATCTGGTGCACTGATATTTACTGATAATGGATGTTTCCCCCACCAATGTAATGTACTATGGTTAGGGATTGCTCTCATCACAGTAATAAAATTAACAGTAATTAATCAACGTCACTATCATCACTTCTATTTATTTAGTGTGCATTATTTATTAGTCACTAGAGAACTTCATTTACATAACTTCACAGCAACCATAAAATAGGAATTATAATCTTTGTGTCATAGATGTGGAAACTGAGGAAATTTGACAATATTAAAACAACAGTAACAGCAATAGAAATAAATATTGGAATGCTTTTGAACATTAGAGCCAGGATTCTAACAGGCCTGATTAACTTCAAGTCATGTGCTTTCTTTTTAGGTTTCCTCGCCCTCTTTCTAAGGCAGAAATAATTAACACACCTTACTTTCCACATACTTACCATCTGTATGTAAAAGTTTTTTTTTTTTTTTTTTTTTGAGACAGAGTCTCACTTTGTTGCCCGGGCTAGAGTGAGTGCCATGGCATCAGCCTAGCTCACAGCAACCTCAAACTCCTGGGCTTAAGCAATCCTACTGCCTCTGCCTCCCGAGTAGCTGGGACTACAGGCATGCACCACCATGCCCAGCTAATTTTTTCTATATATATTTTTAGTTGTCCAGATAATTTTTATTTTTATTTTTAGTAGAGACGGGGTCTCGCTCAGGCTGGTCTCGAGCTCCTGACCTCTAGCCATCCACCCGCCTTGGCCTCCCAGAGGGCTAGGATTACAGGTGTGAGCCACCATGCCCGGCCTATATGTAAAGGTTTTGATTCTTCCATTTGTATATTGATTTAAGGCTATGAAGTAGTGAAGCCTTGAACACAAATGAACAATTTATATCTGGGGTGGAAAACAACACAGCAAAGAAGAAAGGAGTGAGAATGTTCACCATAGCCTCAGCGATAGACCTGGAACAGAGCAATGTCTTCTGTACATTCACAGCCACCGAACAGCTGTCAGCAAGGGCTGACCCATAGGGCCAGCAAGTTGCACAGGTGGCACTCTTCAGGCTCCATGTCCTTTGTGCTCCCTGGAGTTACGCATAGAGAAACTCACACAGCTGAATGCAGACATGTTTACAAGTCACTGATGGGCTAAGGGTATGGCCAGGTTTGGTCTCAAGAAAAATAGAAAAACAAAAGGAAAAGGAGAAAAAGGGTAACAGAAAGTAAGAATCAAATTAAGAACACTCTATTAAAAATATAATTAAAATCTGTATGCACTGACCAACTGATGCATAGATAATTGGTTGAGAGATCAAAGAAAAATGGAAGGAGGGGAAAGAGGGAGGAAGAGGATAAGATGGGAAAGGACAGGATAGGATGCAATGCCTTTCTAGGGTTTCCCTGCACTTTATTATACATATAAAAATGTGCCAAGTTCCCATCTTACATGTACCAGTCACGGTTCTTTTATTACAGATAGCAAAAAGTGAGATTATTTGCCTGTGTAAGAAAAAAAAGAAGGTGATGAGGGAAGGCTGTTGAGTAGCTTAGAAGCTCAGCAAACTGATGAAACAACTCAAGAACTACGGTTCATGATACAATTGGAGTGCAAAGAGCTCTTGGACTCTGGCAAGCAGAGACTAATGAATAGTATCTGCAAGCTACTGACATTGGGCTGAATTCACTTTGACAGTTCATGTCCTGAGCCATTCAGTTAAACATGCAGATCCCCTTGACAGTTTCGTAGGTTCAGCTCGGCCCAGGTCATATGTCCACCTCTTGGCAGGGAATAGGGGTGGGAGGCAATGCCCATTGATTGGCAGTTCCCACAAAGCTATACAGTACAAGGAGAGAGAGTTTCTTAAAGTGAAATCCTGGTGGTAGTGTGAGAAAAAGAGTGACTAAGATGATGGCCAGGTGCCGCCAACTGATGTCTACCACACCACAGTGTTGTGCCCAGTTCAAAGATCTCCCCAGTTTTCCAGTGATTCCTCAAGTGGGGAATGGCAAAGGAAATTACACTGGACACTTGTTAAAATCAGCAAGGAAGACTATCCAAGACTATTGCACTAGAGGAGATTGAACTCAACTGAAATCTAAAGTGAGAGAGTTCTTAAGCACCCGGGAGAGCTAATGGAAAAGCACTGGAGGAGACTAGGCAGGAGGCTAGTCGAAGTGATTAGGCTATCTGTGATTACTAATTGGCGCTTAGTGAAGTTAGGCCCTGCCATCCCACAGAGAGGAGGAGACCAGGGTCCTATCTTTCTTGATGTTTACATTTCAAAGGAATAGATCCCAGGTCTTAAGAAAGACACTCCTGTGTTGTAAACTTGGCAAGACACTGAAAGAAGATTTACATCTCAAAGGGTTGGAGAAAGAATATCCAACTGAGAGTTGTTTTCTGAAGTAAATGCTCTAAGAAAAAGGAGGTCAGAAGCCTAGAGTCAGGAAGAAACCTGTCTAAAGTTTAGTCCAGCTGTAGAAAGTGTCAGTGCCTTCTGGGTCATACATTCCCTTGGTGATAATTTATCACTGTAACTTCCAACTGTTACGGTGCAAAGGCTGCAACTTCTGCTCCTGAGCATCTCCTGTTGTCTCGCTGTCCCTACAGGTTATTGTAGTTCACTCTGGTTTCCTTCTTTCAAAACTGGAAGGAAGCCTTCTGTTTATTATTCTCCGGAGCAGCAATCGCACACAATGATGGAAGACTTTCAGATAAATGGAGGGAAATACGGCATGCAGTGGGGAACAACTTAAAATTGTATGTGGGACATCAGTGCTTTTGAAGTTACACCTCATGCCCCTTCCCAGGGGACTTTTCAGTGGCTGTCCCTATCAGGTTAGGCCTTAGTCTGCTGCCTCATTCATTGTTCAACACCTATCCGCCCCCCCCAGAAGCCTGCATTCTCTTGCTTCTTTGAATCCCAAGCCTTCCCCTTCTCCCAACCTCCTCCTTCTCAAGCCTCCAGGGGAAAGAGGAATATTTCCATTACATTATTATGCAAAGCAAATTGCCCTTTCTTTGTTTCAACCTCTCCAATCCCAGCTAAACCTTAGAGTTTATCCATGCATATTCAGATAAGAAGTTTCCTTGCACAAAAGAGCTTTCCATCCTGGTTTCCACAGTTAAAGGACTAGCAGAACTTTCAAAGTTATGTTTCTTTTACATGCCTCAGATCAAATTCTTATGAATTGATCGCAAAATGAGAGTGCTAGTGCTTTCATCTGAGAGTGTAAAAGGGAAAAGGGGCAGAGAAAAAGCAATAGAAATGTTATTTTCCTCCTCTGTGGAGAGTTTATTTATTAATGTTTTTAATCCAAAAAAGGAAAGGGAGGAAAAAGGGAGGAAGGGAGGAAGGAAGGGAGGAAGGGAGAGAGAGCCGGAGGGAGACAGAGAGACTCTTCAAACTAAAATGATTATAATGACCATAACTACTGAGATCATAACCGTAGTGATTATAGGATTTAAAAGTATTTATTCTTTCTACTGACTTCTGTGTTTTTAAATTTTATATTTATTGTTCCATCATTGAAAAGAAACAAATGAAATCTAGATAGACTGCAAAGACAAAAATGAGGTACACACAAAAAATAATGTCATTGATATACAGACACATCGACATATAAATAGATAGATTAATAGAATTGCAAATCAATCCCTTGCTGACATCTAGATCTTAAGCATCAAATAGTCTAGGAAGATGTGACTGAGCAAATGACTGAATAAAAACCTAAAAAAATGTTAAAATGATAAGTATGTGAGATGATGGATTTGTTAATTAGCTTGATGTAATCATTCCACAATGTGAACATGTATCAAAACATAACATGGTACCCCTTAAATATATGCAATTATTATTTGTCAAAAATAAAATTTTAAAAACTTTTAAAATTTAATTTTCCAAAATTAAAAAAAAAAAAAACAATTAAGGGAAAAAAGTATATAGATGGTACCAAATAGCCATTTTCTTCCTTTGCAAAGTAGAAAAATTTTAAGAAAGAAAAAAACAAAAGGCTGAAACCACCGCAAATAATCCTAATGATGACCACAACTAAGATATGAATATAAAAGACCTTACTAGTCCTATAGCTGTTATCAGACAGTTCAAAATGTTATACCATGAACCATATCTGGCCTGTCAGGGTATTTAATTTGCAGTGTAACTAATAAAAATTATTCAATTATATTATAAGGGTAAAAGCATTTATAAAATAAAGATTCAGATTCTTTTCAGTTTTCTTTAATCAGAAAATATGACAATAGGCTTTCATTTCTATATAGCAACAACTGGCTGAATGACATTCCTCCCAACATAGACAAGGCAGCAATGTTCAGTTCCCTAGGTCCACTTGGCAGGTGGACCAAAGTTGTAATTTGGTATTGATGCCACTGGGTGAGACAGGTGTTCAAAGGACAATTCTTTTTTGTTTTTTCTTTCCCATGAGGAAGTGTGGTACCAATTTCCTTGGAGACACCCAATGGAGATCTCTAACTGTGTGCCTTGGCTGGAGCATGATCCTCTGTTTGGCCTGTTACAGCTCTCCCTAAGCCACTGGTTTTTAGCAGTCCACCTGTGTTGGGGTCACTCAGCCCTGTGGGTATTTTCTTGGGCAGCATCCAATTTAAGGCAATAAATTTGGTTTCTTTTCTCAGAGTTCATATCTGGCCTTTCCTCTCCCATTGGTAAAAGGACAGATCACTTTAACTATAGCCTCTTCTCCTGGTACCCATTGTTGCTGCATTTGGGGCCCCCTAAGACACTTCTAAACAGTAGAAAAGCTCACATTTGGCTTCCTGTTCATTGGCAGAGTTTGAGTATTTTTTAAAGTAAATATATTCATTCCTTGCCTTGTGATTATTTATCTTAGCCCACATATAGCTACTTGATCAAAATACTTCTCTTTGGTTCCACCTCAGCTCTCTAGCTCCTGGTCCATGGATCAGCTGATTTTTTAACCTTTTTGTAATTGCCTCAGAGTCTACTGGCTTCAAGAGGCACAGAGAGTCAGAGGAATTATGTCTGTTTCCCCTGTGTATTTGAGCCACAAGAGTCTGGCACGATCTTCCTAATGGATGAACAAAGACCTGAGTTTTACTCTTTTAAGAATGCAGGAGGCAAGGAGAGGGCTTGTTTGCAGAAATGATGGTCTGTGCCTGGTTAACCACCTAAGCCAGTTGTGCTGAAACATAATGATGCTCCACTTCTCTGTTGAGTAAAAAGTTGAGTTGAGCTGGTAGAGAAAAATGTGCCATAGCAAATTGACCATGAATAAAACAAATTTACAAGTTTCTCCTGGGTGTCTTATTATCTAAAAATCTGCCAGGAAATTGAATTGCCTGTCAGCTGCCCAAATTATTTTACACGCTGCTATTGAAAGTCTTGGTGGGGTAGGTTTTTTAAAAGGAAAAATAGGAAATGAGTTGGAAATGATTGATCAAACTTGAAAATAACCATATACAGAGTTGCTTCTTCTTCCATCCACCACCTTCCTTGCATCCTTTTCTCATCTGTTTAAAGAAGAGAGAATCAAAACAGAAGACCCATTTTACATGGTACAACTGTTTTACCTGGGGTTTCTTGATTTTTCTTTTGATGTGATATTGAGAGTTAAGGATTATAATCTTTCTAGTATCTGACAATATTACTCTATTTAAATTAAGAGTGAACTCAATCCATCAATGAAAAATGAATTAATGTAAAGGAGAGTAACACAAAAGGTACAATTGCTCTAATATATATTAAATTTGGGTTATAATATTCAAATTCCCCAAGTTTGTTTTGTTTTGTTTTGTTTTGTTTTGTCTTTGATGGTCCCATTACTTCCTTGTATTACCTGGCTGTCTCCTGAGGATACTACTTCCCCTAATGGGTTGCATTTGCCCCCCCCCCCAGCCAATTTTTCTGGTACCACACATGAGACAGATGCCCTTCTTATTTCTCAATGCTCCTTTCAGACTAGCCTTCTTCACATTTTCCTAAAAATCCCAACTTTGAAATTCAAGCTATCAGATCACATCATCAGTATACCTTACTGATGTGTCAACTACTAGACCCCAGGTCATTTCCTCTCATTTCTAGATGACTTTACCACATGGTTCACTGTCACTCTCTGCAACGCTACTCCAGTTTTAATTCTTGGTGGCAGATTTCCTTCTAACATCTTAGATCCTCATTTTTTAAAACTAAACTTCTCCAAAGATTTTTTTTTTTCATCTCCATTCCACTTCAGGTACTCACTCCCAAGGTCAGACCATGAAAGTATGTCCTAATCATACCTAATCAATACAAATAACTGTAACACTTCAATATCAGTTATGTGTACCCCATTTCTACCTTCAATATCTCTAGCTCACTCCCTGTAGGACTCAACCTCCTTTAATATCAGCACCTCCAGTAAATGAATCCTATCAACTTCTGTTCTGCATCATTTAGTATCCTTTCTCTCTTCCCTTTATATATTAATTCTATGGTCAATTATTATAAGTAATTCCTTACTAATATTTTGACTTTCACTTTTCTCTGACTTCATCATCTTCTATTGGTAAAACCACATCCCTACAAAAACTGTCTATTCGACACATGTACCTGTGAAGCTTAAATGCTATAGAGGAAAACACACAACCACACTGACTGGTATAATTTTAGTTTCATGAACAAGAAACTCAATTGAGACCTTAATGGTACGAGGCAGTCATACCCTAACTTCCTAGTCTAATCATTCTCTTGTTTTCCTAGTTAATGATTTAACAACTTGTCCTCTTTTGAATCTGCCAACATTCTTTCTCCATATCATTCCCAGCTAACCATATTGCTTCTTACCTCACTGAGAAAACTAAAGTCACCAGAAGGAAATCTCTACACACTCTCTCCACCTCATCTACCCACCTACTAGCACTTGTACCCTATTATTCTGTCTTGCTGCTTAGTACTATATAGCCTTGCCTACAGCCAGTCCCTATCTTGTGCATTACATCCTATCACTTCTTCAATTCTCAAGGACATCCTGGCCGCAATTCTCTTGATCTTTCTACTAGCAGATCATTTCATCAACATACAAATAGTATTATTTCTCCTATGTTAAAACAACAAAATATATTCTTTGAGGTCATAGTTTTGTTAGAAACCCCCAATTCTTTGCTTTTCATTTGCAACAAAACTCTTTAAAATGATGTCCTTACCCACATTCTCCAATTCTTCCCTTCACGTTCTCTGTTAAACTAACTCCAATAAGACATTTACCACACAAGATACTCCACCAACACTGCACTTGTCAAGGTTATTGTGGGTAGAAAAGAAGTTTCTGAGTTTCTCTCCATTTTTCATGATCTCACCCAGTGTGATGACTTTAAAAACTACACTTCCATGAGGTTTTCCTATTTTACTAATCATTCTCTGTCTCCTTTGCTAGTCTCTGTTTGTCTCTTCATTCTCTTAAGATTGAAGTGAGTCATGATCATCTCCTTTCCTGTAGTTAGCATTCATCCTCTATGATCCCATCCACTCTGAAGACTTTAAATACCATTGGTAGAGGACAATTCCCAAATTTATTATATCTCCAACAAAAACATTGCTCTTGAACTCTGGACTCATATAATCAGCTGCCCACCAGACATCTGTACTTCAGTGTGTCATGTACAATGTGATGGCCACATGCCCCAAACTGAACTTCTGATGTCCCTGAATTTCTCCACTGCTTCCTTTCCCATTCCATGACTCCTCTTTTGCTCACACACTCACACCCAGTTCTTCAGGAAACCTTCCTGCCTCTACCTTCAAAATATATCTAGAATCCAACCATTTATAATCACTTCCAGGGCTACCACCCCAGTCTCAGCTGCTACCACCAACATCTCTAGTCTAAATTATTGCAAAAGCCTCCTAGCTAGTTGCCTTACTTCTATCTTTGTCTGCTACTCCCAACCAAATTATTTTCGGAGGAAGTCCATTAAAATTTAAGTCTGATCATGTGTCACTCCTCTACTTAACACCCTACAGTGGTTTCCCATTTTGCTTAAACACCTCAATTCATGGAATAGCCTAAATGGTCCCTTCACTTTCTGACCTCGTCTTCCATATACCCCAATCTGACACTGGGGATTCTCCCTCCTTAGAGCCTATCCCCCCCCATCACCTGGAGGACCCTCACCCAGATAGCTACATGGCAGATTACCTCACCTCTTTCAAACATTTCTTCAAATGTGACCTTTTCCATGGCCACCTATCCTGACCACCTTATTTGCCTCACCCAATCACTTGTCTCTGTCTCTCTGTTTCTGTAGTTTCTTATTCCAGTCTATTTTCTCATAATATGCATTACCTTTTAAAGTATCAAATAATTACTTGTTTATTTTATTTATCTACTGTTTTCCACCCTACAATATAAATTCCTCAAGGTCAGAGATCTGGTTTGTTCATTGATGTTTCTTAAACGACCTAAGAAATCACCTGATAACTAGCAGGAGATCAATAAATAGTTGTTGTATCTTTAAATAAATACTTTTTTAGAGATGGGATTCTGCACTGTGGCATGTGGCTTTTGTTTCATTTTTTGCATTGTAAACACAGAGATTCATCATTTAGTAAACTGACTAGTATTTATTTTTCGTAGTATGACTGTGTGTTTTACTTTATATGACAGTTTATGTTTTCTGTGGTTATGACACCTTAATTTCCTCCATTTAATCTCTTTGCTTAAGACTTTTACCTGCCATTTAATTTACTTTGTTTTAAAATCTGGCATTGGTCAAGGGCTCCCTTGACCCATTCTGTCGACTCTCCAGATAGAAGGGATCTTTGATATAATATGCTCTAACTGCTTTATTCCTAGATGAGAACCTTATGATACAGAGAGGTGAACAGTTTTTTTCTATTTAATGATAAAGTTGAGCTTCAATTCTCCTGGTTTTGTTCTCCTTTCGCTATAAACCAAGATGACAAATAAATATATGGTTCCCTCCATCGTCCTTCTTCCATGAGACTGACAGTGCTTATACAATCTTTCACAGACAGACTGAAGGAAATGGGTCTTAGAAATAGGGACCAAAACACGAGTGCAGTCTTTTGAACATAGGATGAGCTCAGACAGTAAACTCAGGACTATATTCCTGATATAATTTCAGAAGGGAGGGCTCACTTGGGACTGGGGAACAGTGGTGAGATATAGTGATGTATTTAATACTAAAACATTGTTTCCCAGGTCATATTTGAAGGACTTCAGTTATAGGGTGCAAATTGCATTGTGTCTATCATACAGCACAATTTCCCAGCCTACTATTAGACTAATATTTATTTCCCTTAGCTACTATTTATTGAGCCCTTTGTATATGTCAGACATTATTTGCCTCAATCCTTTCAATACCTGTGCATTAAGCACTATTCTTGTCCTCATTTTACAGATGAAAAAAAGGATATTCAAATAATTTAATAATTTATCAATTCTCATAGATGTAGTAAGGGTGAACTAAGTCTAAATTTGAACTTAAACCCCTATGCAACAATGAATGCCCTCCCACCACATTTGAGAAGGGGTTGAGATTAAAGCTGCTTAAATATCTCTAACTTCAAGTTTCAGTTGATTTGAGGATTAAGACAAGGTCAGCCCTATAAATAAGAGGATATAAACACATCTGAGAGAAAGCTTGAGTAAGCAAGGTTAGAAATAAAGTAGGATGATAATAAAAAAATGTTTTTAAAAAAAATTCTTCCAAGCTGTACAATTTTGAAGATTATGTCATAGACTTAGACTATTAATGACACCTAAGTGACATTAGAAGTAACATTTTTTGTAAACACCTTCAGGGTCAGTGATTTCACTAACAGAGACAATTCTCTATTTTACCAATAAACAAATACATTTTAGAACATCAGAGAACTTTGGGAGACGACATGTGTCTTCTAAAATCATTGCCCTTTGTCACAGAGGGGCCCATCTAATGAGAAGTAGTGTTCCACCAGAAAAAGCGGTTGGTTGCACATCAAACTGAATGTGGAATGATAGGGATCGCTGAAAATTCGCCGGCCTGGCAGTGAATTAGTTTTTCCGTGTCCTCGGGGATAGACTGCCCTGTGAGAATTTGAACCTATCAGTTAGCTGTCAAATTTCATTTGACACCTCATCCAAAATTTAAAAGGGGCTGCCATCTGAAGTCAGAGATGTTCTTGGAGGAAAGGAAAAGGCTATTTCTTTCTGGGCTAGTAGGACTGAAGCTGCCAAGTGCTTCTACTGAGGGCAGCGAGCTGGCAGCCCTACACTGAGAAACTTCACAGAGATTATGGCTTCCTAATGTAAGCAATTCTTTCTCAGCCCCTAAACTCACTTTTTCTCTCTCTTTTAGACAGAGGGCCCCCAGAGGCATGAAATCCCTAAGGGGACATTTAGTAGAACTTGCAGAACTGCCACAGGAGTGTCAGCCGACAGAGGTTACAACTTGTAACTCCCTGGTTTCTTAACTGCAGTTGAGTTTTCTGCTCTCTTCTTGTCTTCTTCTGGGCATTCTGTTTTTTTCATTTGGCCCAGAATATCTTGCATAGCTGCCCACTTTTGCAAAAGGTGAGGTTTTCATTTGTTTATTTATGACTCAATGAAGTTGATGGTAAAGTCCTTTCTGAACATCCAGCAGAAGTTTTTCTCATGAGAAATGTTCTCCCTCTTCAGGTTGCACCCTGAAGTTGATGTTTGATTCCACAGCCCCCCACATTCCACTCTTGCCTTGCTCTGGCTAACTGCTTTAAATGGCTTGTTGGAGTGAGGGCTTCAACAGTTTGGAAACTGCCCTGAGACAAGGACCCCTTGATGGATTTATGATTGACCTCTTGATTATCCGCGGCCATTCGAGGAAGATTAAAAGGGCATGGCAGGAGAGGTACATTAGCTGCAATCAATCTGCTGCTCCCTTCTTCTTCCTTTCTCCTTCTCACAGACTGATTCATCAAAGGACATTTGCAATGCCTCATTTCAGAGATCCTGGCTTCAAAGCCAGACTTTATTTTACAAAGAGAAAAATACTAAAGTCTCTCCATAGATCCCTTCAGGGCCAAAGGAAAAAAAAAAAATTCATCCTCTAATTGTCACTTCTATGTGGGCTCTGAAAAAAAAAAAAAGATAAGCGCATATGTAAGGGCAATCATTTGAAAAGAGTAAAGGAAAAACGACTCCCTTTTGTTTTATCTCACCATAATTTCTTTGTTAGTTTCTCTGGGTTAGTCATTGGTACCAAATCCGGATGCTTAGAAAACTACAGAGGGCATATAAAGGTTTTAATTTAAACATTAGCTTCTTAGGTAAATGAAGCTAGGTTCCTGCCTTTGCAATCTAATTCACACAGGGCCAATTTTATTCTTGTTCCATTATTTCATTGAGTTTCTGTGATCACAAGTCTCCCTTTGAAGTTGGTTGGAACTCTGAGCACAGATAGATTCCCTGGGTCTCAGAGTGAAATGAGTAGTAGATCTGTAACCTCACAGTTCGAAAAGGCTCTCTCTCTCTCTCTCTCTCTCTCTCCCCACCCCCTCCCTCTCCCTCTCTTTTCCTGAGGTCTTCATTGTGCTCTGGAAATGGCTGGATTTTGTATAACTTCTGGGGTTTGGTCTGTCATACTAACTTGCTAAATGATAGGAAAATTTTAGTGAACAATATAACATATGTGCAAAACAGAAATCAAACAAAAGTTTGATTTTGTTTCAGGTTATCTTTCTAGACATGTTAAACAACCCAGGAAATATAAAACCAAAATAACCGTATACAATCTCCTGGTATGTGACTCTTAAGGAAGTGATTGGATAAGAAGTCACACAAACTAAATTTCCATGCCAGAGGTAATCATTCAATCCATTGAATTCTTGGTCCCCATTTAGTCCTGTCTTTGGCTTTGGTGAGCAATGCCACAGCTAGTGTGATCTGTAGCCACCATAGAGACCTGGGTCTCCCCATCACCACATAAACTTGAGGGCCACAAGCTCATTATGTGCTCTTATGATAGGAAAAAAAGAAGGTGTAGTCAGAGTTTGGTGAAAATAAAATAACACTGATCCTACGATCTACAATAGGGTGATCAACTATCCCAGTTTTCCCAGATCCAGGGCTTTCTTGGGATGTGAGTTGTCCATTGCTAGAACCAGGACAATCCCAAGCAACCAGGGACACTTGATCCTCTGCTCTGGAATCTTGAGTTCTAGCACCAGCTCTCTTGCTTCTTAATTATTGGCCTCTTATTCCTTTTTTCTATATTAAGTGCATGGGATTAAATCAGAAGTTTTAAAATTGATAGAGAACAAATCCAATCCACAAATCTATTTTGTCTGGGTCACACACACCAGGATGCAAAAAAATGTCCGAGGTTTTGCATATATATCTTGACTTTCTTTTTTTGTTTTTTTGTTTGTTTTTTTGAAGCTTGTCTTTGTAAGCTCTCAGAAAATAATACCTCAAAATGAAGGCCTCAGAAGCAGATTTTTTGACCTTTTCATTTCCTCTTGTCTCTGGGCTCCATTCTCCTCTGAGACTAACTATAGAAACTAGATCCCTCTTCCCCAAGGCAAGTTATAGAAACTAGAACCCCTTTCTCCCAAAGCCAGCCATGAAACCTAAAAAAGTCACTCTAACTTTCCCCTTGCTTTTCTGTGTAAAAACCATACATACAGAAATTATCTGACCTACCTTGTTTGATTGCAAGTCATAAAATCCCTATTCCAGAAAGTTTCCTGTTCCACACGCAGAAGGAAGGAATGCGGCACAGAGCAGCCGAGGAGAATCTAGACAGACAGGCCTTGCTGGATTTCCCCATTCAGTCTGTCAGCGTTAGATCACACCCTTTTGTCCAGTCATATTTCTAAGCGGCTGTCCATGCTTGGTTGAACCTAAGCATAACAATGACAGTTTCCCCTGTATCTTTGGGTCTTCATTCTGAAGACTACTGTGTCATGTAAAATCATGATAAAATAAATTTATATGCCTTTTCTCCCATTAATCTTCCTTTTTGCCAGTGATTTTCAGTGACAGAGGGTGAAGGGGAAGTTTTCCCTTGGCCACTACATCATGAGTAGTAAGAAGGTGTGTTAACAGTGGGCCCAAATGTGTACCACGCAACAGCAATCATCTGGAGTTGAACAACATCTAGCCATACAACGTGAACATAGTATGCCTCCTCACTCATTTACATGAACTGCCCTTGTCTTACAGGCATTTGAATAGACAGATCAGAGATTGGCCAAAAATCCACATGAGGCCCACCTGGCTTGGGGTAATGGCCCTTGATCAAGTTTCAGGAAGAAAGTTTGCTTCTGTGCTGCTAATTCTCAAACATGCCCAGATATTAATGTCATATGGCCTAAAAAACAAAAATACCCATCCTCTCCTTGGTATTCCCCAGTGAGACTTCATAAAGCTTAGGGGATCTCTAGGTCTCTTGTAGCTCTAAGACTCTGTAAACCAAAAGTGGGAAATTGCCTATTTTTCACTTCTCATTGAAAAAACATGTTGTTTTATCCTTTTAATTACTGAAATACTTTCTACTTAAAATATGTCAGAAGTACAAGCCTAACCAGTTTACTCTGATTGCAAATCAAGTGTTTCCTCCAATATGCTTTTCTGAATTGGGAAAAATGGGGCTCTTAGAGATCAATATGTGGCATTCTTCGTGTTGTGATCAATTGGTGATTAAGTGAAAATGGTTTAGCTTAATTTGCTTTGAAAAGCTGTGCTTGTGCTGATAAAGTGTAGAAGCATTTCTGAGATGAGATACAAGGAACAGATGTTTAGTATAAAATATTGATAGCACGGAGCAGAGATAAGCTTGGTATTTAATTTGTCTTAATATTTCCATTGCTACAAATTCAACAGCTTTTATCTTACCGGGTAATTACAACTTTTTCCCCCCCTGGCATAAGATAAGATAGACTTTTTTCAGTTTTCTGTCACATTCAAACTCTTTATGCCCCCCTTCTCTCTGTGTTCTTTTTTCTTCCCCTAGGTACTGTTCCCTTTATTTTAATTTCAACTGCAATCTTCAGTTAAAAGATTAGAGAATTTGTTTGTAAAAGTTGATATTTTTCTTGCCTTAGCATTTTTTAGGGTATCTAGTGATGTCACCCCTAAAAATAAAGTGCACATGTTAGGATATATGTTGTCTGCTCTAGTAGGTCACAGAATGCAGAGATTCAAAGAATAGAGGTATTTGTTTCTTTTTCATGTGACATTCTGGCCAGGTAGGGATTTCTCTACTCCATGAGGTCATTTAGGGACCCAGCCTGACCCAGTAGGTTCTGCCTTCCTTGACATATGGCTTCCTTCACTGGATGGACAGCCGGTGCTCCGTTTGTTACTATTTTTCAGACAGCATGAAGGGGGTTTGGAACTAGGTAGGTAAGAAGTCCCAGGCAAGCAACTTATCTGTAAGGAAGTGACCCAGAAGGTGCTCATATCAATTATGCTAATTTACATTGGCTGTTTGTACACATCTAACTGGATTGGAGTCTATATAATCTTTTTACCATTGGAAAAAAAAATTTAGATTTTCTGTTCTAGAAACATGGCAAGGAAGATATGCTGAGAGCCCTCCTATAGAAAAAAATCCAGAAGAGCATCATATAATGATATCATTATTGTGTTGCTGTGATGGAGAACATGAGGGACGTCTCCAAAGGAAAAAGGAAAGGGGAATAGCTCACACATGAGCTAAAACAAATATTGTGAGCCAGGAGCATACACAATGGCCCTCTTGGGGGTGTATGCTAAGCCTTGGGCCTGCCTGTCATAGATTTTCAGTATGACACCAGAATGGGACTAGAGTGGACCAAGTCAGTGGTCATCCTTGTCTCATAGACAAAGCTACTGAATGAAAGAGAACATCTGGAGAAAAACACCATCAGTTTAAGAATTCAGATTTTTCACAGATAAGAACAAGCAAATATGAACTTCTCTATTCATATATCCCCAAATGCACCGGGAAAGAGCACCAAGAATGAGGGTCGGCAGAAACACTATACAAAAGATTTAGTTCCCAAGTACTTCAGATCTCACAGTTATGAGATACAAAATATAAAATGTCCATATATGATATTGAAATAAAAGATGGGATCACAAAAATGAGGACCCAAAAAGAGATTAAAAAGAAAGAGCAGAAAGATCTGAAAAAAGAACCAAAAAGAATTTAGAAATAAAAGATATAATTCTTGAAATTACAAAAATAACTCAACATTTAACAACAAAATAACAATAACTTGTATAAGAATGAGGCCAGATCTTGGATAGAGATGTTAACTCTGTGTCACACTTCATTTTCTGGGTCCTAAAGCAATTCTCATTTGAGCTCAGAATAGTGCATATTGTTTTACAAGAAGAGTTTTCATTTATTTTTAGTGTTCACTCTTACCCACAGTCACTGAGACTTACTAAAGAAGGCCAAGCAATCTTCTTTGCAAGGTATTTTCTCCTAAAACAACCCAAGTAGACAACTTTTAAATCCTCTCCCATGAAACAATTTTCAGTCTTTAGAACATCTCCATTTTGGAAGAGACTATTTGCTTTACATTTGCATGACTAAAAGGCTCAGTTAGATGGCTTTCCAAGAACAAAGGAGCATTCAGTCTAAAGAAATACAGTATTGAAGTTTTTGACAATTGAGAGTTAGAAACCACTTAACTGCTTTCAGCTATCACTTTCTCTCTCCCCACACCCAAACCTCTACCTACCCCCACCTGAATTTACATCCACAAAAAACTGCAAAACTCCTATGGCCAGTAGCTACCAGGACACTTGAAGCACTGGCCATACCAGCTTAGTAGTTCCTTGCTCTGGTTTGCATGAAGTCTAGTAAATCAGAAAACCGAAGTTTAACTGAGAGCTTTTTTTCTCAGTATTTTATACTGTACAATTATCAAACTGACAAAAAGGGACAATGTCGGGGTTTATTCATTCTAAAGGAGCAGTCAGAATATTATGCTTTGTACGGTGTTTAGTAAATGCACTTGGAACAGGACGTTGTTGACTTAGAGAAACACTATATCACCTTAAAATTCCCACTGAGTAGTCAGAGATAGCCCTTTGTATTTAGAGTGCACTAAAAGTGTGTTATGCTAGTTTTCTTATTTAATCCTTACCAACTTCTTTACCACAGCGTTTATTATTATCCTAATTTACAGAAGAGGAAACTGAGGCTAAATACATAACTAATAAATTTGAGAACCATGAAGTGAGTCTCTCTCTTCATTCTTCTCCCTATAAAATCTGTGTTATTTATATTGCACTATGCTTTCTTTACTTATAGAGGAAGTGTTAAGTATAATATAAGTTTTGTGAATTATGGTTTACATAGTGGGTCTCAGTTGTCCAGAATTAGTAAAAGTTTGTGTATAATGGACAGTTATATATGGGAAGTCAGGAAAACTGGTGGTTCATGTAAATCTCTGCAGTTAACCAGCTATGTGACATTGAACCAGTCATATAATTTCACTGGGGTCCAAGTTATGAATATGCAATTGGGGAGTTGTTCTATTTGTTTTTGAATAGATTATTACTAACAGTTATTTCTGTTACAAAAAATTCTACAACATTTATATACGTACTTTATCTCTAAAATACGTGTGCATAATTTTTCAGTTTGAAACAAGTTATTGGTCTCAATATTGCATTTTGTTAAGTTATATCGGTTTGTGTAAGTCACATTACATCTCTCCACTTTTCCAACTATTAAAATAAAAGGATCGCACCATATTTCTTAGATATTCTATGGCTCTTGATATTCCTGACTATTTGAACCCACCAGGGTCTGTCTATAACATGAGAAACTGTATTTAAAGTACATCACCATTAAAGTATGAAACAGCAGCACTTTAAAATACCCAATTAACTGAAGTTCACAAAATGGAATATAAAACAGATTCTTAAGTGATTTTTAGAGTTGGAATTCAGATTTTATTTAGAATTAATAAAAATATAGTTTATTTTTCTGCTCTGTTTTTTCTTTGTAAGAAGAATAGAACTAGTTCTTTTAAAGAACAGGAAAAGAAAGGCTCCATTTTTTTCCTGAAGCATTGGCGGTTCCATAATGAAAGTTTTCCGACAAAATGGCTGCACATTTCGTTTTCCAGATTTCTTCATCTCCTCAGCAATGTCAATTGCCTCCAGATGACTTCATTATTTTCCTTATCTCCCTCAATGAACCATATTAATATTAACACCTGATTATCTGACTTTGAGGATCTGTGAAGAAAACTGGGCGAAAATTTGACAGTAACATTTGACTTCCCAGAAGTCAGAGATGAGGAGACTTTCTTTAATTTACTTGCATTTATTCTCTAAGTGATTCTTCCGTATTTCTGATTTGGTGAGAAATTAAACATGTGAAATTTCAACTGAGCACAGTCTGATACTGCTGCAAACATCTTTGACTTTGGCATTGAAAAATTGAAATTAGTTTCCTGTGTTCTAAAAGGGCACTCCTGTGACTCTGGAAATGGGCCATACAACTTTCTTCAGCGAAATGGATCGGTATCCATTAATTAGACATTATTATTAATGTCATGTTCAGCTGCATGCTAAAGGGCAGAGTACAGAACTGAGGGCAGAACTGATGATTTTGATGATATATGGACAGCTTTCATGAATTACTTAAAGAAAATTCTTGCTTATTACCCTATTGCACACAATAATTAAAAGGTAATATATGATTGTGAGAAAAGAGAAAACAGGATTATAGGTTAGGCTTGTTTCTTGCTTTCTTGTTTTTTGTTATTTTTCAGCAGTGATGAGAAATCTCTGAAAGGCTGCACAGCTTTAGAGAATCACACGATTTAAAAAGAGGGCACTAAACTTACTTAACACCTATTTGAAGACCTCCTCTTCAAATTTCCCAGGAACCTTAATTAATTTGTGGTTTTGATATATTTCTTAACTCTAAAATCCAACACATTACATCTAAGAAAAGGGAGAAAATATTTTAAGTGTGAATATCTCAAATGGTACAGATGTTTGGCCACACTATGAGTATTTATAATTTAGCTATAGCCATATTGTGCCAGGGTAGAGTTTCCCAAAATATGTTCCGTAATATTATAGTTCTTAGAAAACTGAAAAGTTTCTATGTTCAAATAAGTTTAAGGAAAAATGTTCAGATATAGGTAAACATTTCTTATTCTTGAACATCTAAGAATTTTAAACACGTGACTATACATTGTGCCTCTTCAACAGGAATATTTCACAAACTTAGGTGACTCATGTTGTGGTGTTTGTAGCAGAGCATCAAATGCATCGACTTTGGAACACATGTAGAGTGCCCTACATTAAGTGATTCATATAACAGACACATGCCACAGTCCCTAACTTGAAAAGAGTTTTCAGAGAATGGAAACATTTAAATGAACTTTCCAGATATGATTATGCTGGTGTACCATATGCTATTGTGTATTATAATTGCATTAAAGATTAATTAAAAATGTAAAACCTTTGGTGAAAACAACAGATAAAACACAGAATTTTAATGTAGCTTGAGGTAGCCAATATTTCTTTAAATACAACATTTATCTAACTAAGCTTTCTAACATTGTTAGTAAAGATTGGTCAATAAAATATACAGAGTCTAATTTTGCAAATTCATGTGTATAAAGAAATATTTGACCATGCCAGTAAAATCAGAAAGTAGGTTGGTCTGCATGTGACTAAATAATTAGGTTAAATTGATTAATTTAAATGATGTACCTAATAAATAATTGAGTGTCCTTAATATTCTTACAAGAAATAGGCTGTCAAACTTACAAATTTAGTGAAAAGGTGATAATAATTTAAGCTTAATAGTTCAAATATGTGCTTGTAAATATGGACTGTTAATAGGTTGAGAATACTTGAAAATAGATGCCTTTCTTTGAATTTTTTTCTCTGTATTTTTGTAATAACCCTGCCCCAAAGTGTAAATATATATTTATGTTGAAAATTTTGAGGCAATGTGTTTCCTTGAAAGGGCACCATAGGAAGGTTGTGTGATCCTTCAAGAGAGGAGGAGATCAGGGATGATGGCTGACCAGAGACACCAGCTGCCAGATCGTCTCAGAAAGAAGGAAAAACTTTTAGATGAAAAAGAAAAAAATGAACAAACAATCATAGATCGGGCATAATTTTGAGGAAAATGTGCCAGGACCTACCAGATATTCCACAGGAAGAAGTTGCAGAGCAGAACAAGAAGGGACAAGATATTGGCAGAGGTCAATCCCCAAGAGGCTTGGTGGCCAGTGAAAAAGCTAGGTGGAGCAGTTTGTTTCTCCCTTCCTTGCATCTCTGGCAGTCAGCAGACTCCCAAGCTGCTAGAGAGTTTTTTTTTGCCCTCATGAGCCCAAAATCTGCTGCCGCCAGTGACTAGGAGCTTCTTGAGGACAAAGCACCAGGCTGCAAGCATTTCAGGTCACCACAGACCCAAGCTAAAATGGCAGGCGCCATATTGCTTCTCCACTCACCCTCTGCCTTTGATCTCCCTAGAGGACATCAGCCCATCAATTTTTGTCTTGCTTCTTCCCACACAAACATTATCCAACTCTGGCACAGACTGCAGGAGCCCCAGGGAGCCTGTGGGTCCAAGGGAATTTGCTTGACCCCAGAGCCTAGCCATTCCAGGTGGGCTGCCTTGCAGTGAGAGGGACAGAGACCACCAGAGTGCTAGCTTTCCTCCATTCAGTCTCTTCTCTCCCCCTCCTCAACCTGGGGCTGCCAAGAGAGATGCTTGAGCTGGAGCTCTCAGAAGCTGCTGCTTCCCTTCTGTTGGGGCATCCACAGAGAGTGGGGCTCAAACCCTTCCTCTTAACACATTAACTACCATGTGAGTTGTATTTAACTCACATTAGTTTTGAGCCTTTGGCCTCATGCAGCATATGTAACTGCAGCTGGTTGGTGAAAATCTTACTTGTTGATGTTCTTACTGTTACAATTAATATTGACAATTTAATTCCATATAATTCAAGCGCAGGAGACAATAACAAATAACAAATTTTTCACTAAATTAGAAAGGATCATTTTGTTTTCCAAGTTTTTATTCTCTTTTCACAATAAAACACTGTGGCCCCAAGGAAAAAAAAATTTTCTAGCGTTAAAGACCTGCAGAGGACTAAGGGGTGTTCAGACTGTGAGCTCCCTTCTCACCAGTCCTTTCTGGTGCTGCTTGCCCAGCTGCTCCGTCAGGACAGGCACACCCCACAGCAGAAGGACATCAAACCTGCTTGAGCACCCCATAGGGAACTCAGGAAAAGCATGCTTCCCTCTGGTATGGTCAGGGATTGATTTTGGGGACCCAGGGACAGGCCCACAGTCCAGAACGCATACTCCCAGGACTTGATCATGTTGCTCAGGGGCACAGAGAGGAGATTTATGAACTAATATTGGGAGGCAAGGGAGCACGCATGGGTAGAACTGAAAATAGAGTGCAGTGTGGGTCCCAGCCACAGTGCACTGACAGAGCATCCATTCCCCCACAGGAAGGCAGTGCTCTCAGCCCAGGGTAGGATCCTGGACAGGGAAGCTCCCAGCCCACAGCACCATCATGAGGAAGCTCGGCTAGTTTGAGCTCCTGCCTGCTGGCAGACACAGGCGGGAGACTGTGGAACAAGGGATTGGGGAGAGGAGTGAGATCCACTTCCGACAAGCAGATTATGGATCTCAGATGGCCCCCACCTCCACAAGCAGACTTCCTGGGTGGGGCACCTCAGCCCTTCCCTAGTGGCTTTCTTAGAGGGCTAGGAACAGATCTTTGACCCCCACTGAAACAGCTACCTTACCAACTTTTGTGGAGCCTAAGGGCAAGCTCTATGAACCCAGCCCCACTCAGTGTCATTCTCCCACCCACCTCTGCTGTGGTGGAGAATAAGGACTCACTCAGAAGTTCCATGGCCCCACCCACCACCTGGGGCATTTGAATACTTCTCCTGAGGGCTAAGAGCCAGTTATAGGTCCCAAAAACAACACTGAACTTTGTTCCTTCCAGCAAGTGCCACCTACTGACAGGAAGGTCAATTTGCACAGCACTTTACAGCATTTACTGACTCAGTCATAGAAGGTGTGGTTGATTCTTATCCACAATCATTACTTATTGTCTCAGTGACTAAACTAGGTCCACCAATACAATTCACACTGTTAAGAATACCACTGGGCTGGGGAAAGAGACAAGATCTCAAAGATTTCCATCCTCCCTCATCAAAGAGAGACAGGGAATCTGTTCAGATACATAGCTCACCACTGTTATAGGCTGCAGACAAACTAGCAACTGAGAAAACCACCACACTAAGGATATCTGTAACCAAGGCATCCATCCAGAACCTAGATCCCCTTCAAAGAACCCATAAGCAAAGCCAAAGGTTCTTACCTAAAATATGCTACAGACACTCCCTTACAAGTGAGGGGGTAAGAAAAAAAAGCCCCAACCAAAACAAAAGAAAATCCAAAAATAAGAAGTGATGGCTGCCCCAGATGAGAAGAAATCAGAGGAGGAACTCCAGAAGTATTAAAAATCAGAGCAAAAGGACACCCCCAAAAGAGAACACCAGTTCTCTAGTAATAAATATCAACCAAAATGAAAATATTCAAATGAAAGATAAAGAATTCCAAATATGGATTGTGAGGAAGTTCAATGAAATTCAAGAGAAAATGGAAAACCAACTCAAAGAAACCAGACAAACAATTCAGGAAATCAATGAAAAATTCACTAAAAATATCGACATATTTCAAAAAACAGATAGAACTTCTGGAAATGAAAATTTTATTTAAGAAAATACAAAACACAGTGAAAAATTTTTAAAATAGACTAGACCGGGCAGAAGTAAGAATCTCAGAGCTTGAAGATGGCTGTGTCGATCCAACTCAGTCAGTCTAAAGTAAAGAACAGAGAATTAAGAGGAATGAACAAAGCCTATGAGAAACATGAGATTATGTAAAATGGCCAAATATAAGAATCATAGGCATCCTTGAGTGTGAAGAAGAAAATGCATAAGGACTGGAAAATCTATTTGAGGGAATAATTGAGGAAAACTTCCTTGGTCTTGCTACAGATTTAGACATCCAGGTACAAGAAGCTCAACAAACACCTGGGAAATTTATTGCAAAGAGATAATTACTAAGTGACATCGTCATCAGACTGACCAAAGTAAACATGAAGGAGAAACTTCTGTGAGCCATATGGAGAAAATATCAAGTGACTTGCAAAGGAAAACCCATCAGGCTAACTGCAGATTTCTCAATGGAGCCAGAAGAGACTGGGGCCCTATCTTCAGTCTTCTTAAACAGAATAATGGTCAGCCTGGAATTTATATCCTGCAAAACTAAGTTTCACATATAAAGGAGAAATAAAGACTTTTCCAGACAAGCAAACACTGAGGGAATTTGTCAAAACCAGACCTGCCTTGCAGGAAATACTTAGAACTGCATTATACATGGATCACCAGAGTAAAACCACCCAAAAAACTAAAGCTCAGAGCTCATATAGAACAGCAGCACAAAGCAATAAGGTACTACCCAACAGGATGAACAGAAAAGCATCCCACATATTGGTGTTATCAATCAACGTGAATGGTCTGAATGACGGATTCAAGAGACACGGGCTGGCTGAAAGGATGGAAAAATACAATCCAAGTATCAGCTGTCTCTGGGAAACATATGTAACCCACAAGGACACATACAGACTCAAAGTAAAAAGATAGAAAATAATATTCCATGCAAATGGAAACCAAAAGAAAGTAGCTATAGCCATTCTCATATCAGATAAAATTGACTTTAAATCAACAGCAGTAAAGAAAAACAAAGATGGTTATTATATAACGGTAAAGGGAACAATTCAACAAGAAGACCATAATAATCCTAAATATTTATGCACCTAACACAGAAGCATCCAGATTCATAAAGCAAAGCCTGCTAGACCTAAGGAAAGAGATAAATAGCAGCTTCATAATTGCTAGGGACTTCAGCATCCCACTGACAGAAGTGGACAGATCATCCAAGTGGAAGATAAATGAAGAAAACTGTACTTAAATGGGACACTAGAACAAATGGCCCTAACAGACTTTTATAGAACATTTTACCCCAAAACTACTGAATATATGTTCTTCTCGTCAGCACATGAAACATTTTCTAAGACTGATCATATCTTTGGTTACAAAACATGTCTCAACAAATTCAGAAAAATAGAAATCATACCATGCATCTTCTTAGACCACAATGGATAGCCAAAGCAATCTTAAGCAAAAAGAACAAATCTGAATGTATCACATTACTAGTCTTCAAACTATACTACAAGGCTATAGTAACCAAAACAGCATGGTATTGGCACAAACATAGAGACATAGACCAATGGAACAGGACAGAGAACCCAGATATAAAACCATTCACATACAGCCAAGTGATCTTTGACAAAGCAGACAATAATATACACTGGAGAAAAGAAGCCCTACTTAATAAATGGTGCTGGTAAAACTGGATAACCACATGTAGAAGACTTAAGCAGAATCTGTACCTTTCACCTCTCACAAAAATCAACTCACAGTGGAAAGAAGACTTAAACCTAAGCATGAAAGTATAAGCATTCTAGAATAAAATGTTGGAAAAACTCCTCTAGATATCAGCCTAGGCAAAAAATTTATGAAGAAGACTACAGTGCCAATCATAGCAACAACTAAAATAAATAAATGGGACTTAATTAAATTCAAAAGCTTTTGCACAGCTAAGGAAAAAATCAACAGAGCAAGTAAATAACCTGCGTACAGAATGGGAGAAAATATTCTCAAGCTATACATCCAATAAAGGGCTAATAACCAGAATCTACAAAGAACTCAAGCAAATCAAGAAAAAGGAAAAAAAAAAAAAAAACCAACCCCATTAAAAAGTGAGCAAAAAACATGAACAGAAGCTTCTCAAAAGAAGATAGACAAATGGCCAATAAACATATGAAAAAATGCTCAATATCACTAATCGTTGGAAAATGCAAATTAAAACCACAATGAGATATCACCTTATCCATGTTAGAATGGCTTTTATTTAAAAGTCCAAAACCAATAGATGCTGGCATGGATGCAGAGAGAAAGGAATGTTTATACACTGTTGGTGGGACTGCAAACTAGTACAACCTCTTTGGAAAACAGTATGGAGATGCCTCAAAGAACTAAAAGAGACCTACCATTTAATCCAGTAATCCTACTACTGGGTATTTACCCAAAGGAAAAAAAGTCATGTTATCAAAAGGACATCTTCACTTGAATGTTTATTGTAGCACAATTCATAATTGCAAAGATGTGGAATTAACCCAAGTGCCCATCAATTAATGAGTAGAATAACAAAATGTGGTGTATGTACACTATGGAATACAATTTAGCCATGAATAAGGATGAATTAAGGCCTTTTGCAATAATTTGGATGGAACTGGAGACCATTATCCTAAGTGAAGTATCTAAAGAATGGAAAAACAAACACCACATGTACTTGCTATTAAACTGGAACTAACAGATGAGCACACACGTCCACAGAGGGAAGTAAAACTCAGGGGAAATCAAACAGGGGAGCAGGGGGAGGAAGCAATAGGTGAAAAGCTACCTAATGGGATCTGGGCAATGGGCACACTTACAACCCTGACTCAAGCACGTAAAATCTATACATGTAACCAAAACTTTTGTACCCCTGTCATATTTTGAAATTAAAAAAAAATACATATACTAGATGGGTAATTTTTATTTACTTCAAAGATATTCAGAAATAAACATAAATTTGGTTTTATGCAACCTAGTATGTACATTCTCAGATCACCTATTTTCCTATATGGATTATCACCAAAATATACTTTAGTACTTTTGTCTTCAGAGCCCTGTGTGAAATACAAGGAAAAAAAATCAGAAACTCTACTTTTAAAAGGAATTCATCATTTACATACAATTATCTATAATTTTTTAAGGTACATTGTATTTACAAAAAGTTTTTGTCTCTGAACTAGATTTTGCACATTAGGACTCTTTTGGTCGTGCATGCTATCTGAATAATTTCTGCCTTGGTCAAGGAACCAAGAATGAGTGAGAGAAAGAATGTAAAGTTCTTCCTAGCCCAGTGCCCGGCACATGGTACACCCTTCATCAACATATCTTTGTGATCATTCACTGACCTTCCCTTTTGCTCAGTTTTATTTTTTTCCCTATATGTAGAGTTGAAGGGAAGAAAAAAAAAGTCATAAAAAAGGAGGGGGTGATCATTTCCTATCTCCATTCCTCAGTTTTAAAATTTGAAGACTTTTTATTTTCATTTCAAAATTTTACTCCTGTGGCTGGGAGAGGTGGCTCACGTCTGTAATCCTAGCACTGCGGAAGTTGGAGGCAGGGAGGGTCACTTGAGGCCAGGAGTTGGAGATCAGCAGAGCAAGAGCGAGACCCGGGCTCTACAAAAAACAGAAAAATTAGGCAGGCATGGTAGTGCATGTCTATAGTCCCAGCTACTTGGAAGGCTGAGGCAGTAGGATAGTTTGAGCCCAGGAGTTTGAGGTTACAGTGAGATAGGATGATGCCACTGCACTTTAGCCTTGGAGACAGAGCATAACTTATTCAAGCAAAACTTTTATTATAAAGCAAGATTTAGCGCAATGACTGTTGAAAATATTTTTAAAAGTTTTATTAGTGAACTCAAAATGTATGAGGTTTGGCCTTCTTTTTTTTTTTTTTTTTGTTGCTCTGTGACTAACTCAGGATTAACATTACAAGCAGTGGCATAGAAAATAAGGGATAAGGAGACTCCAGACCTCCAGCCTTTGCCCTGCCTCTGGTCTACTGTGCAGCCAAAGTCTGGAGGTCTGGAGTCTTCTTCCTTACTTACATAGCTTCTCTGATATTTACATCTATTCAGTGAGGGAATTTCTTCAAGGCCTTTTCCAGTTCTCAAATATGATGATGCAATCCCTCTGCAACCCAGTTTGCCCTATACAGAGGAAACCTGTATATTCTACAGCCTCTTCTCCTATGTTGGCTAATTTTAAGGAGAGTGACTGAGAACAGTAGATGATTCAAATTAAGCATTAATATTACTATAAAATCATTAAGAATACTTACCCTAATGATAGTATAATTAATAAGGGATGTCCATGTTATCATAATCATGTTGTGGCTAATCAGACAGAGAAATGGTGAAGCCAAATACCTGAGTTTTAAATAATGTCAGCAAGTTGCACTTTACTTTATTGGTTAAACACCACTGAGCCTGAATACTGTAGTGTAATAACTTAATCTCAAAGGTACACACCTTTCATTTTTAGTTTCTGTGCATAGAAAATACTTAAGGTTGTGATTGCCAATTGAAATTTACAAAAACAAACTGCTATTTCTCTGCAAAGTTACTTTTACGCATTCCTTGCCAGAAAACTACAGTGCAGGGATAACAAAGACACAGGGATCTGTTAAATTATGCTGATTTTTTTTTGTTGTTGTTTTGCTTCATGGAATGTGTATGTATATTCTGAGAATAGAAAACTCACACACAGCATGTAACCTTTTCAACTTTCCAAAGATTAAAAAACACATTGCATTGCTTTATTACATTTTCCTGCAACAAGAGACATATTTCAGCAGAAAAGGGCAAACCAGGAAATTTACTCATGAAAACCAATTTATATAAGCATATGAATAGTATAACTATTCCCATAGTAAGTCTGGTATTCATCTTGAGAACTCTTGGGGACACATGAGTAATCCTCAGCACAACTTCAATTTAGTCTGTGTTTAAATATAGAAAAGGAATGAGGTTGGTCTTGGATTTTTTTATTATTATTATTTTCTCTCTGGTATCAAGTCAACCAGTGTGATGGCCTGTGAACCCTTTCAGCATTCTTTCTGCAAAATCAGAGTGTGACAAGGTGTCAGCATTGACAGATCAGTAGTGGAGATTGAGCAGACCTGAATTAATAAAGGTCAAAATTGTCACCAGGAGGAATGCCTGGTGGCATGTGAGGACTAGCTCCTAAATAGCATTTCAAAAGCAAAAAGTGGCTCCAGAACAGAACTCAAGGCACCTGGACAAGCCAAGAATTTCCTGAGAACATTCTTTAAAATAAATACGTACTCTAAAATAATTTTTAAAATGTTTCCCATCTCTTCTCCTCTCTATCCTTAAATGTTCAAAAGCATCTCAGGTCCCAAGGGACCTGTATTAGAGGAAATGGTGGTTTTTATGGTGTCCTCATACAATGCAGCCTCCATGTCTGCATATAAGAGGAGAAGTTCCTTGCATTCCTTCACCCTCATCCCTGCTTTCCCTCCCTTTCTATCTTACTATGTTTTCATAGCAATTTGTAGAAGCAAAGTGCTTTTTCTGTGTACTGCATAATTTGACCATTGATTCCATTCTGCCTGTACCATTATCTTATCATTCACAGTCAATTCTTTAGCAAAGCATCTAAGAAACTCAGAGGGGGTGTCTTGTATTTCTTCTACATGCCCTAGAATATTAACTGAGTCTACATAGGTCCTCAGTGCACAGGAAACAATTTTCTTGCAGTTGATGAGGAAAGAACTTTAAATTAGTTAATTTCAAAGGGAAATTTAACATTTTTTCAGCCTTTCAAATGTATTCTTCAAAAATCGCAAGAGTGTCCATGTTGTTTCAAACTAAATAAAATCGCTTAGTACTTTGTATGGGAATAATGAAAATGTGTGACATACGATTTTCTGGAAGATTTGGATTTCTCCATAAAGTTTTCTTATTGGGGCTATATTTACTAGCTTTCTTGTCACTTGATCTTTTATTGAAAGAGCAGATCTAGATTCTCTGGCAAAGAAATTTATCTATATGTTTCCAAACTGTATCACCCTCTAGGCTGATTTTGTGTGTGTGTGTGTGTGTGTGTGTGTGTGTGTGTGTGTGTGTGTGTGTGTTGTCTTCTGGTTACTGATTCATGATGCCCAATCAACTTTTACATTATTTGAACTGAAAACAAAAATCACCATAAAGCTTCTTAACTTTTGTTTGGGAAGCATGTTGACACAGCCAGCCACATTTTAGTCCCCCACCCTCTATATATTACCCTTGAAAAATTCAGCCTAGAAGTAACCAAATTCCTGCAACCTCCCCAAATTGCACTTTTTCTCCTAGAAATGATTACTAACCAATTTTCTTTCAGTAAGAAGTAGATTATTTGGAAGCATCAATATAGCAAATACATTTTCTTCATTCTCTATTAGAGAAAGTGTATTCATTAGAGGAAAACATGAACTGAACTTTGTTCTCTATGTATTTATCAGATTGGCTTAATGCCAGGACCTTTTCCAGCTTTCTTTTCTGTCTCAAGACTTTTATTCCTGTTTGACAGCATCCCAGTAAAAGTTAGGCAATCTCCTTTCACCGCCATTTGGATAAGATCATCATTTTATCAGATGGAACAATGTAAAGATGGCATCTCAGTGACTTTAAATAAAATTGCAGTCCAAAAGCTTCTTTATGATATTTTTCTTTTTTAACTTATTAAGCTCTCATGGGATGAAAATGTTAAAGCATGGTACCTCCTTTTATTTCTTTTTTACTCTTTTATCTTGTAGGTAATCACTATCTAAAGTTAAATTAGTTAAGTGATTTTTTAAAATGGCATAGATTGTACTTTCTTTCATAAGCAATTTTTCAAAGCTAGTCCCTACGGAAAAGTCAGATAGTATTGGTAACTAATTACCGCCATATAATCTGGTGCCAAAGGGATAATGGGCAAACAATTCAGCTGCATTGTTTCTAAAATCCCAACAACGTTCATATGCCCAAGTAGTTGTATATTGAAGAATATGAAATTTTCTATAACATAAAAAAAAGATCACTTTTCGCTATAACATAGTGAAAAATGAAGGATTTTAAATTGAGGAAGAAGATTAAAAATTGTCTATAATAATCCTCTCTTGTCTTAAATAAGTTTTTTTTCTTGATAAATAATCATAGATTTTTAATGAGAAAAACACTGAAAATCTGATGAAGAAAAAAGCACTCATAATCCTATTAATGTCAGCATTATCTGCTATAAAATATTTCTAGATTTTTTATTTACACACACCAATGTGTGTATATAAATATCAGACTGCATTTTTGAAGATTAGGATTACAAATTTTATATTTTGAAGTCTATTTTTATATTAAAAATATTATGCAATTCCCTAGGTTAAATATTTTGTTATAAATTTAGGCTTTTAGTGGCTATGCAGTTTTTGGCATTTTATTTTTAAAATATCATAATATTTGGATATTTTTAAGTTATATCTCTTTTGCTATTATAAATAATGTTCTGAGATTTGTGCTACAAAATTATGTCTGTGTATAACTCTGCCTTTTTTTTAACCCCTTAGGCTCATTTCTTATACATAAAATTGTAACATCTAAGTTATTGACATTTGTACAGTTTTTGATACATATTGACATACTATACACCAAAAATGTTGATCCAAATCACACTGCCCCAGCAGTTTATGATGCTATCTCATTATTTCTATTAATATCTGTTTCTTATAATTTATTTATTTTTATATTTTATGTGTCTTTTATATTTATCTTATGAATTTCTTGCACCCCTTTTTCTGTTGAAGTATATATTATTTTCCCATAAAGTATCATACTATTGTCCTTAAATATTTTATGAGTATTTTTGTATTCTTTTGTAATTCTGTTACAATTAATTTACTAAATTAAAACAAGTTAAGCTTTCTTATAATATCAGTGAGTTATTAGCATAAAAAACTGCTCCTTAAAATTTTTCAGAGTCCGTTCTATTTTTGTTAGCTATAATGTGTGCATGTGTTTGTGTGGTGTGTGCATATACAGAAAGAGTTAGCGTTATAGACATCTTTGAATCTTTCCTTCCCTCCTTCCACTATGCTCACTCTTTTTCTCCCCTTGTTATTATAGTTTCATGAGAAAGCAAAAAAGAGAGGAAACTGAGAAAAAGATGTGTTTATTTTTCATATTTTTAGTGGACTCATAAGACATATATACTATAAAATTGAATTATATTTAGTAGAATTATGGAAAGCAATTTTAATGCCTCCAATTTAAGGTTCTTACCCAAAGAAAAGGTAAAGGAAGAGAAATTAGTTTTAACATTAAAAATGTACCTTTTAATTTACTTAATCCAAAATACAACCATGAAATTAAAAGGAAAAAGTATATAATAATCTTTTTAAACTTTGTAGCTTGTTTTATTAAGAGGCGTTATTAACATTTGCTAGGATGTAAAACTAATAAGACATTGATCTATAGGGGTTAAGAAATAAAAAAGGAAAATATACACATTTAAAATGTAGAAATGAAATTGACACTAGTAATATACAATTTAAAAATAGTGATTCAAAGTGAATACACAATTAGATATTTCATTTCTCACTTTTCAATTGGCAAAAGAGATAGAGAATATTCAACGTACCAGTTTTAAACAAACCCCTAGAATGAGCTATCTTCCAACAGATAAGACATCCAAAAGATACAATAAAATTAGAATTGATAATTATTAATAAATTTATCTTATGTTTCCTTTTTCTCCTCCCCTTCCAATATTATATTCACTGGGTATTGTACTGATAAAGATTCTAATCATTGAGTTGGAAGATTGAAAAATCTTCAACTTGCTCATTTTATACATAAGCAAACTGAGATACTACATACATGATTTGCATAAAATCACATTAAAAGTTAATGGAATACTTTTTAAAAACTATATGTTATTTTTAAAAAATGAAATTTCAAGACAGAAATCACTTATTTGATCAATTCAGGAAGATAATTTTTCCAACAATTTGAACACGTTTCCTTATATATGCAGTTAACATATATGCTTCCTTATGTGTGTAATTAGCATAACTAATACAACATATTAACAACAATATACATGATAAATACAATTACTAAGTTATTCATTCATTTAGCAAATATTTATTAGGCTCTTTGACACACTTTGTGATTCATTAAAAAATTAGTCAATGTACATGTGCACATTTAGACAATTTAGTGCAAGCATATTTTTATAAAATTCATGTATTCCTGCCAGTTATCATGTGTATTACTGAGGATTCTCAAGAGAAACAGCAACCAATAGGAGATTTTATATGCATATGGGCATACCTTAGGGATATCATGGGTTCAATTTCAGATCACCCTAATAAAGTGAATATTGCAATAAAGCAAGTCACACCAATTTTTTGGTTTCCCAGTACATATACAAGTTATATTTACGCTATAGCCTATTAAGTATGTAATAGCATTATGTTTAAAAATACAATGTGTATACTTATTTAAAAATCCTTTATTGCTAAAAAATGCTAAAAATCATCTGAGTCTCCAACCATCTTTTTGCTGATGGAGGGTTATGCCTTGGTGTTGACGGTTGCTGACTTATCAGGGTGGTGGTTTTTGAGGTTGGGATGGCTGTGGTAATTTTCTAAACTAAAACAACAATGAGATTTGCCACATCAATTGGCTCTTCTTTTCACAGAAGATTTCTCCATAGCGTGCCTTGCTATCAGCATTTTACCCACAGTAGAACTTCTCTCAAAATTACAGTCAAGCCTGTCAAACCCTGCCACTACTTTCTCAGCTATTTATGGAATATTCTAAATTCTTTGTTGTCATTTCAACAATATTCACAGTATCTTCACCAGGAGTAGATTCCATCTCAAGAAGTCACTTTCTTTGCTCATCCATAAGAAGCAACTCCTCATCCATTCAAGTTTTATCACGAAATTGAAGCAATTCAGTCACTCACATCTCCCAGCTCCTCATCTAATTCTAGTTCTCTATTACTTCCACCATATCCGCAGTTTCTTCTTCCACTGAAGTCTTAAACCCCCTCAAAGTAATCCATGAGTATTGGAATCAACTTTTTCCTCTTGTTAATGTTGCTATTTTGACCTCCTCCCATGAATCACAAATTTAATGGCATCTAGAATAGTAAATTCTTTCCAGAAAGTTTTCAGGTTTTTTTGCTCAGATCCATCGGAGAAATCACTACCCATGATAGCTAAAGCCTTGTGAAATGTATTTTTAAATAAGACTTGAAAGTCAAAATGACTCCTTGATCCAGGGGCTCTAGAATGGATGCCATGTGAGTAGACATGAAAACAGCATTAACCTCTTCACACTTTTCCATCAGAGCTCTTGGGTGACTAGGGACATTATCAATGAGGAGTAACATTTTGAAAGGAATCTTTTTTTCTGAGCAATAGTTCTCAACAGTAGGATTAAAATATTCGGTAAACCATGCAGTAAACCAATGTGCTGTCACCCAGGCTTTGTTGTTCCATTTATAGAGCACAGACAGGCATAGTACATTTAACATAATTCTTAAGGGCTCTAGGATTATCAGACTGGTAAATGAGAACTGGCTTTAACTTAAAGTTACCAGCCTCATTAGCCCTAAAATAGAGAGTCAGCCTATAATTTGAAGTTTGAAACCAGGCACTGACTTTTCCTTTTTTCCTGTGAAAGTCCTAGATGATACCATCTTCCAATATTAGGCAGTTTCATCTACATTGAAAATCTGTTGTTTAGTGTAGCCACTTTCATCCATGACCTTAGCTAGATCTTCAGGATAAGTTTCTCCAGCTTCTCCATCAGCACTTGTTCTTCACCTTGTACTTGTTTGTTATGGAGATGGCTTCTTTCATGAAACCTCTTGAATCAACCTCCACTAGCTTCGAACATTTCTTTTATAGCTTTCTAACCTCTCTCAGCCTTCACAGAATTGAAGAGAGTTAGGGCCTCACTCTGGTTTAGGCTTTGGCTTAAGGGAATGTTGTAGGTGGTCTGATCTTCTATCTATACCACTAAAGCTTTCTCCATATCAGCACTAATGATGTTTTACTTTCTTATCATTCATGTGTTCACTAGAGTAGCACTTCTAATTTTCTTTAAGAACTTTCCCTTTGCGTTCACAACTTGACTAAGTGTTTCACACAAAAGGTGTAACTGTCAGCCTATCTTGCCTTTCAACATGCCTTCCTCACTAAGCTTAATCATTTCTAGCTTTTGATTTAAAGTGGGAGATGTACAACTCTTCCTTTCACTTGAACACTTAGAAGCCATTGTAGGTTATTAATGGGCCTAATTTCAACACTGTTGTGTCTCAGGGACTAAAGAGGCCCATGGAGAGGGAGAGAGATGGGGGGAATAGCCAGTCAGTGCAGGAGTCAGAACACACATTTGTATATTAAGTTCTCCATGTTATATAGGTGCAATTCATGGGGCTCCATAACAGTTGCGATAGTAACATCAAAGGTCAGTGATCACAGATCACCATAACAGCCATGATAATAAAAAAGTTTGAAATATTTTGAGAATTACCAAAATATGTTGCAGTGGCACAAAGTTGAGCACATGCTGCTGGAAAAATGGTGCCGATAAACTTGCTTCATACAGTTTCCACAAACTTTCAATTTGTAAAAATTGGAATACCTGTGAAGTACAATAAAGTAAACTGCAATAAAATAAGGTATGCCTGTGTAGGTATGAATGCATACATACCCTGTGTAATACATAATATATGTATGCTTATAAACTAAGGAATCAGCTCCTGTAATTAGGGAGGCTGGCAATTCCCAAAATCTGCAGTTGGCAAACTGGAGAACCAGGAGAGCCAGCGGTGGAGTTTGAGTCTGAAGCTGGTGTGCTTGAGACCCAGGAATAGTTGCTATTTCAGTCTGAGTTTGAAGGTAGGAAAAAAACTAATATGCAGCTGGAAAGCAGTGTGACAGAAGGAATTTCCCCTGGCTCAGGGCAAGGTCAACTTTTTTCTTCTATTCAGGCCTTCAGCTGATTAGATAGGGGACCTCTCACATGAGGGAGGGTCTCTGCTTTACTCTGCCTACCCCTTCAAACGTGAATCTCATCCAACAACACTCTCACGGACACACCCAGAATAACACTTAACCAATGTCATGGCCCAGTCAATGTGATACACAAAATTAACCATCACACTATGTTTTCCTCATTATTATTGCATCATGTTTACACAGCCTTATACCAAAGATGCTATGTAAAGACAAAGCAGAAGGTGGACAGTAAAGCCTTATATAAAGAAATGTTACCATTAATATTCTATAAGTCATGATAATGACTGGATCTTTGAGTATCCTCTGAAATTTCTTTGGTTTCATAAATATAAAGCTAGAGTAGGAAATCACATCATAAGAACTCTACACACAATCAATAAACATGACTCATAAATAATTCTTTGAAAGATTAAATATGGTCCATTTGGTTCTATATTAATATAATAATTGGTTACTAAAGTGCTCTAAAAAGTAGGAAAGTTATTGACAATAGAATGATCTACTAATGACAATAGAATGATCAAGCTAGGAAGACACTTGAGTCCTTGGGAAGCAAATATGAATAAAAAACAGCCATAAGGAGATTGCATTCTTTTGAAGAAACAAAAATAAGAGGCCACAGAAAACATAATTTTCTGTGGTATATTGGTAATCTTCAAGCCTTTAAAAGTTGCTGATCTCTGTATTTTAAGTACAAAATTAAAAATATATATATATAAACCAAAGGCTCAATGGTGGAATGGGGCCACAAAATTTGTAGTGAGAAAATGTCTTTAACTGTATATTCTAGAAAGTTCCTGAAAGGTTTTATTTTTTTGTACCAAGAAACACACTCTTCTCTATCTTTATCTGAAAAGCTACAGAAAACTCTTTCTATACCAGGTAACTCAAAGCAAGTATGTGAAATAAAGTGTGCCTTTTTGAACCTTTAATCCAGCACATTGCATTTCTCCCCACATCTTCGGGTGGTCTTTTCCTTCTGCGTTCTCCTTTATCCTTTCCTGCTGCCAGTATAGGTTGTCATAGAACTCATTTATACCTTTCTTATTCTAGATAAATGCTGCCAGCTGTTGCCAGGAACTGCCTGCCATTAGTAATAACTCATTAGACTTGACAGTGAAAATCTCTCCTACATGGCACATGCTAGCTGGTAGACTTTATAGTGATGAATCCATTTGGATTCATTTTCAGACAGTGGGTAAACCTGAATTGGGGAATAGGATAGTGCCTAAGATCACCTCATTGTATAACTCTCATTACTTTTTTATGGGTTCACCCAGCATGAAAATCATTCATTAGCAATGAACATATTTAATTGTTCTTTCCAGTTTATCCCTTTGTACATTTTAAACAGATTATCCTGGCTGGCTACAAACCTGAAATCAAAAAGCAGATGCTTCCTCTAATTGGGAGACTCAGGTAGGGTACTTAAACAACAGACAAGCACACTTCTTCTTAGGATTTTATGTTTAAACTTTGTTAAGCTTGGAACATGATGCAATGAATAAATGAATTAATAAATAAGTTGCAGGCATACAATAATGAATAAATTAATGGAAGAATGAATAAAAGATCCTACACTTATGTGAGGCATAGTGGACAGTCAATGAGGAATTATTACTCACTCACTGGCCTCAGTGGGAAAGAAGGAAGAAAAGAAGGAAGGAGGAAAACAGGAAGGGAGGAATGAAGGAAGGATTGATTCATAAGAACTGAAAAATTTTATAAAATAAAAAATGTTTATAAGTAGAAATATAAAAATAGAGAGGGTTCCTATAAACCCATGAAATATCTGGCACAAGAGAAAAAGTTCACATATTTTGCCAATAAGCATTGAAACTATTGTCAAATTATTTGATATTTGAACTTTAAGGTTACAGCCTTGACATAGCTGTAATGAAAGATTTTGAACTTCTTTACTCACTAATGCTGATTCATTAATTAAAATAGATAACAAGTTTCTTTCCTATCATCAATTATGCTTCTTGAATAAGTTATCCTTAAAGTTACTGATATTTTTCTATTATTCTAATTAAGAAATATAAATCACATTTTGCAAACAAAAACAGAAAAGACTTTAAATTATTCCCTTGTAATCACAGTTCATGCTAAAATATTTTTGGGTCAAATTTTAACTTGATAGATGAATTTTCAATGTGTCTGTGGCAGGGGAATCCTAAAAACCCTCTATCGATAAGTATAACAAAATTCTAGATGACAAGTATAGGAGCATAATTATTAGGTAAATACAATTTTATCAGCTCATATCACCAACTTGCCTGCTATACTGGAAAATATAGCTTATTTTTAACATGGTTGAAAAGATTCTGAAATTTAATGAAAAAATTCTAATCTTCTGAACATCAAATTCATAATTTGAAGCCTGTAACAGGAATGCTAACATTTAGAAACAGAAGGATGCCGGTAAAGCATCTTTGTTAGTTTCCAGGCCTGGGTACATGACAGCTGATCGTACTCCTTGGGAAGGCGATTAATCAGAGCAAGACAGACAAATTTCAGGAACCAGAGTCCCTCAAGATGAAGAAGAGAGGGAGGCAGGATATTTCAATAGTGGTTTTCAAGTCAATGTGAAGTGACTCAGCAAAGAGTAATCATTTTTTAGCAACTTATTTGGAAAAAGAAAGAAATTATGAGAAGTAAAATTTCAATTATATAATTAGTCTGTAGTAGCCATCGTATGTCCTTTTCACTTAGCACTTACTTGAGACTCAAAGTTGTTAAGTTCATTCTTAAGTGACATTTTTCAATACCTCAGTTAGGCTGTATGTTCTTTGAGGCTTGAGATATTTTGGTTGTTTTGGGTGGGGGAGTGTAGAGGGTAGATGTACCTTCATTATAGGAAGTGTTAAATAAAATACCATCAACTTAGATTTGGGCATTGAATAGTTTCAAAAGTCAAAGAATTTCTGCTTTGGGGTATCATTTTGTTTTCACTGTTTATTTGGTGTAATTTGAAACATAAAATATTGAAAAAATAGTGTAAAATTGTCTATAAACTTTTCATCTAGAATTGCCTATTCTTAATATTTTAACTCCCTTTAATTATTTATGTTCTCTTTTTTCTCTCTTTCTCATACTCTGACTCTCTCTCTCTCTCTCTCTCTGTATGTATATTTTGTTCTGAACTATTTGAAGGTAAATTTCATATATTATCCCCTTTACCTATAAATTCTTTAGCATGAGTTTAGGGGAAGGTACTGCATTTAGTGAACATGTCTCTTGAGCCTCCTTTAATCTGGAGCGTTTCCATAGCTTTTCTTTGTGTTTAATGACATTGACATTTCTGAAAAATATATTCCTCAACTTTAAAAAAAGTAGAATATTCCTCATTGTGTGTTGGTTTGACCCTGCTTTGTTGACCAGATTGTGGTTGTGCCTTCTCACTGGAATGCTGCATAGGAGACGTTTTGTCCGTCTCCGTGTTATACATCTGGAGCCACACAATGTCCATCTCTCTGTCACTGGTGCTGTTAATTTTGACACCTGCTTAAGGTGTTGCCCTATTTCTCCTTTCTCCATTGTATAACTACTGAGCTGTTGTTTTTTTCTCTTCCTTGCAACTGTTAAAGAATCTGTGGGAGTCACTTGAAGACCATGCAGATATCCTGCTTGCTATCAAAATTTCCCACTGGATTTATAGCACAGTGATGATTCTTTCCTGGTGCACTTCTACCATTATGATTCTCCAATTCCAGCTGTCCCTTAACATTACAGGTCAACCTTCAAAATTCTACTTTTATATATCCTTCTCCTATATATATATCCATCTACCTGTATATTTATTGTCAATATGGCTTCATCAATTCCAATTTTTTTGAATAGAATATAATTCATTACAGTTTTTAAGTATCTTGATGCTCATATTGTCCACATGTGGCTAGTGGAAGCATCTTCATTTTGATTCCTCTTTCCTTGTGATATAACCACAATATTGTTTTTAGCATTTTTTTTCTAGCTTACCTTGTACCTACCCTGTTCCATCCCTGAAAACAATTTCTTCAAGGAATCCTGTTCCTTTTAGTGGGAAACAGAGAACAAAATCTAGGTACAAGTTTCGCTCATTACTATTAGGGCATTTTTGCTTCCTGGTCTGTCTAGTAGATAGTGTAGGTGTATATATATATACACACACATATGTATATTCACATACATATAAATGTACAAACACCCTTGTATATACATACCTACCAATGTTTCCATTCATGAGCACATAAACATGTACATACGTACGCATAGACATACTTTAGAAATTATTACTTTACTTGGCCCTTCTTCCATAGTGCAAATCCTGGCTCCCAACATTTATCAACACATTTCTTCATTTGCTCAATCCTATAACATATCTGAAATATTTTCATAATTTCCTCTCCCACACCATTATAATAAACCAAACTACTAAAAATAATTTAGGATTGGTATGAGATTCTGCCAGCGAAACTCACACCTCACTCCGCCCGAGACTGAGAGTACAGAGCTCAATGCTCTTTTTATCAGCACTTAGATTGGTTCTTTCTTTTCTACCCCTTTAGTGTGGCTGTGATGTTTATCTGAAATATGATTAGGCTCATTTGTTTGTGTTTGCTTGCAGTATTATGTTTTTTTCCATTCTTAATGATTGAATTTCATTTTGGGAATATGTGGGATGTTAACATGCTTCAAAAGTGAAACTATCCATGAAGAGTAAAAACCTAAAACTATCCTCAGAGAAGAGTCACTCTTTCCTCTGTCCTTTATAGGCCTTTCCTTCCACCTCACCCCATGTAGTTTACAACTTCATTTTATTTTGTTTTGTTTTGTTTTTGCTCTCTATTTTGCTTTTGGGGGTGTAATGATTAGCAAGTGCATGTATATTTACTTTCTATTTTTTCTTACACAATATATACCATAGCATATATGTTCTTTTACATTTTGCTCTTTCACTTAATACTATGTCCTATTCATAGAATCCTTTCTCATTATTTTTCCTAGCAGTATAATACTCTGTTGGGTTCACCCATTCTCTTATGCTTGAAGATTTAGGTAGTTTCTAATATTTTGCAATTATAAGTAATACCGTAATGAATAACCTTGTAAAAATGTATTTTCATACTTTTGGAAGTATACCTTCAGGGTAAATTCCTAGAAGTAGGACTGCTACATTGAAGGCTAAATGTATATGTAGTTTGATGAAATATTTTTAAATTCTCCTCCATAAGAGTTATACCATTTTTCATTTCCACCCACAATGTTAGAGATAGTCTGTCTCTCCATAGCCTCTCCAAAGCACTAGATTGTAACACTTTTGAATTTTTGCCAATATGATGGTTTAGAAATGATATCTTAGAGTAGTTTTAATTATACTCTCCTTATCATGAATAAAGATGAATATCTTTTTTTATGTTTAAAGGAAATTTTTATATCTCTTTTTCTAAATTATTTGTTCAGGGCATGTATTTGAAAATATCAGAATATTGATTCAGGAGTGCCTTCATCCCCATTCAAGGACAGTAATAAACAATAAGCAAACTTTTTACTGAACCAGAGGTCAGAAATCAGGGTGTCAGTGGGGCTTTGTTCCCTAAGAAGTTCTGAGAAAACTCTGCTCCCTTTCATTTACAGCTTCTGGTGGTTGCTTATGTTCATTGGATTAAGGCCATATCACTCCAGTTTCTGCCTCCATCTTTGCATCAGCTTTTTCCTCTTCCATCTGTCTGTCTGCTCTCTCTCTGCTCTTTCTTATAAGGACACTCGTAATGGCATTTAAGGCCTGCCTGGATAATCCATGGTAAGTACCTGCTTTCAAGATCCTTAATTGAATGACATCTTTGACATGCAAGATAATGTTTACTCTTTTACCATATAGGGTAATATTCAAAGTTTCCAGGGGTTAGGGCACAGACATATGTTTTGGACACCTCCATTGAGCCCACTACACATGGTTAATATAAAATGATGTAAAGAGGAAAGAAGAGACGGGCTTCTTGGTATCTAATAAAGGAAAGGAATTATGGGAAATGGCATGGCCACCCTCCTGTCTGTCACTCAGCATTGTCTGGAATAGAAGGGCACTTAGACTCTCCGAGTATCCAGCTGAAAGAGATTTAGTAATTGTTTCTGTATTTTAACTGGCTTAATCTTTTTGTTGTAATGTGCCCTAATAGCAGCAACTGCATTATAAATTTATTTAAAAAAAGAAGAAGCCATCTGAGGATGTCTGGATTATACAGTAAACAGTTTTGAAAAGCAGGAACAAGGCACTTTAAAAACTTTAAGCTTCTAATGAGCTTAATTCATGACCTTGGCAACAATAACAAAACGTGTGGTTGTAAAGCTCTCTGGAAGGGTGAGATCACAGTATTCTGGGCTTGGTGATTCAATGGAAGACACCATGCAGATATGATGTCATCAACACTGAGCATGTGTTTGAAGCACCTTGTACTTAACTGCTGTTGTTTTACACAGTTGATCTTAAACAAAAGCCTACCTTTAAATGTCATTGTAAAGGGCGTTCTCCTTTGTTTGAGATTGGTTCATGCGATTGGTAAATATTATTGCCTTATATATTTTCATAATGCTTGTCCATCAGAAAGTTTTGGCTGGTATTACATATTGTGATTTTAAAAAGATGTTTGTCATGCAGACAGTAACATTACATTTTACAGTATATATCCTACAGGCCTTTAGGATAAAATGATGAAGCATGGAATCTTATAGTTGCAAGAAAATTTAGAGACAAGCTAGTACAACCACACATTTGATTTGATGATTTGATGCTTGAATAGTTTTTTTCCTACAAACACTTTGTTAAGAGGGCATCTAGAATTTTTTGGAATACCTCCAATGTCAGGTAACTCACTACCTTTCACAGGAACCTATTTTGTTTTAATGGTCCTGCATTAAGGAAAAAGTCAGCCTCCATAAAACACTAAGTCAAATGTTTTATTACATGACTTGCAGACAGCTAATTTACCTTTTCTAGTAATTTCTTTTCCAAGCTGACAATCCTGAGTATTTTCTGCAGTTCTGAAAGTGACACTGTTTTGAATCATCATTTAAGGCCCTACATCTAAACATGTAGATATTGCCAATGCTATTAAGTCTTTACTAAAATTGACTGCAATCATTTGTGAATCTAGGTTAGTTGAAAGTGTGAAGAAACTATAAATCCAGATGAGAGGGACCTATGAGTTGTGGGCTTTGGCTGACACTTTGGGCCTGGAGGATCTGTGAAGTTTCTGTAAAATTTTGGTTGTTGGTATGTGTTTTGTTTAAGCCAAACAAAAGATTTATAATATAGAAATTATAAAAACTCAGAAGTGTCTCATGAAAATGAAGGTTAGGAATGTAGCCAGGCTTCAAAAAGGAGTGAGAACAAGGATCTAGAGAACTGTAAGAAACTCATGTAGTCTGTTTATTCATTTTCTCTTTTTCTTTCTCTTTCTCAGCTTCCACCTTATTTCTTGTTTCTTCTACGTGTCCTCTGCATTTGCTTTATCCTTTTCTTTCTCTGCAATCTGGCTTATGTGACCTTACCGGCTAGCAATTTCACATTTGACTCTTTAAGATTTACTCAGACTAGCCAACTGTCCTCAGTTACAATTCCAAAGTCCCAGAAGATATAATCCACTTTCCCCAACTCATCTCAGGGCAGTCATTTCCCCTCATCTAATCAACTGGAGCTAAGAGGCTGAGGAAATGGAGTTAAGGAGCTGTTGAGCATAATGGCTGCAGGGCTCACCCCTGTAGATAATTCCAGGAGAAAGTAGATAGCTCTAGCCCAGGACAGGCAATCTTCAAAATGTCTACAACAGGGAGGGACAACTTTGAGCACCCTGGGGTTTGAGAAAACCTGGTAAAACATTTCCTGTAGGAGTTAACTAGGTGGGGGCCTACTCTAAGAGTAGATTTGTACTATTGGAAATTAGGTTACATTTTTGTCCACATATTTATTAAATTGTGCTAAAGTTTGTGGCTTTTTAACATTTTCTGTTGTTAAACTATACCTTTTTAACATTTTCTGTTGTTAAACTTTACCGCAACCTACCTATCTTTACACAGTATTCCTTTACACAGGACTTAAAATTTATCCTGACTGAATTCCTGACTTGCTTCATCATTCTAGTCTAACATGACTTTTCTAGATTCTGATTCAGAAATCCAAAAAAGTTATCCTTTCAGCTTCATGTCAACTGAAAACAGGATTGCATGCCATCAGGTAGTGATGACGTAATGAAAACAGGTTACCGGTGGAATACAATGAGCACTTGACAGGATATTAGAGATCCTGACTCTGATTTCAACTACAAAATATTGTATAAATTTGCATAAGCCATTTAATTTTATTATGCCTTCTTTTATTCATAGGTAAACGGGGTAATAAAATGCAACAGCATCTAAAAAATAGTTGGGGAACTGCTTAAAGTTCTACATAAATTGATGGGATGAATTGCTCCCGTTCTGGCCCTGGGGTGGCCTGATCTGAAAGGCCAGTTGAAGTTTTCTCTGCAGTAGAAAGAATATACATATGGTGCATACATTCACTGGAGAGGCAATTTCTTCCATCCCTAGCATCAAATATATTTTTTTAAGTGTCAGAGGGTGCCTTTAAGGCACCAGTCAGTATATGCATCGAGCCTGTTAAAAGTGATGCCAGTTAAAGGAATTATATTACTTTGAACCTAAGATAGCTCCACTGACTGCAAGGTGGCTTCTACAGTGGATACATATGGTTTTAATTTGTGCAGCAATCCTATATCTTTATTTTTTTAAAAACACTCCCATTTCTCTTCACAAAACCACTCATTTTTCATCTTAATCCAAGTAATTCAGTAGAGCTGCACCATTGTCCCAAAGATGGGTATGTGGTATGGTACACACTTTGCCAAATGTGGCCTGGCCCCCATTGACCACAGAAATAGAGTCAGAGACAAACATGCAAATCAAGGTCGTGCAATTAGATTTCCTCTCAGAGAGTGTAAATATCAGGTGGAATGACAAAGACAAAAACAATTGCCACTTGGACCTTAGTTCTTGCTTCGTAGATCCTCCAGACTATCCTACTTTGTTTTTCCCAAGGAGATATTCAACTATTTATCTTAAAATCTACAAGCTACTTCACCCACTTCCAATATTTTTTGCTTAAGTAAGCCTGTGCTTGTTTTTGTCGTCTGCAACTAAATAACTAAAACTGATATATACCATGATTTAAGAGAATGAAAAAAAAATGTATTATAGAATCAAGAAAATGCAACACCCAGATGACTTCAGGGATGCCTGTATGCATGCTTTTTAAGTCCCCATGAGTTCTGTGCTTTTCCCAGGAATGACAGTAGGACCTAGTATCAACCTGGCTGTTCCCATGGTTCTTACCATGGCTAATTGCATGAAGCCAGTCTCCTGAAACACTCTGTTTCCATAGTCCAGATCATGCTTTCTCTTGAGCACTGGCTTATGAGTTACTTCTGTCCCATAATTACTTGATACGATTTTCCTGATTCTAGTTTATTTTCTGCTTTCTTTTACTAAATTTTTCCCAAATCTTAAACTCAGTATTAAAATTAAATTCCATATGTTCTCTGTCCATCTATAACTGTCCCTAATATTCTACAGATATTAGTGTTTGTTAGAGAAATTTGATCACAGAAAAGTTTTTTTTTCCTAATATAACTATAGCAAAAATCTTCTTGGCATTACCTACTCAGCCCTGTATGGCACTGAGAAGTGCATTAGTTATCTATTGCTGCAAAATAAATCATCCTAAAGTTCAGTGGCTTGAAACAATAATACTTACCATCTTACAGTTTCTGTAAGTGTTGAATATGGGTAGAGCTTAGTTGGGTTCTTGGCACCAAGGTCTCTCAAAGGCTGTAATCAAGGTGTCAGCAATGTATATGGTCTCATCTCAAGGCTCAACTGAAGAAGGATCTGCTTCCAAACTCACTTATGTGGTTGTTGGCATGATTCAGTTTCACAAGAAAAGTTGAACTAAGGGCCGAGGTCCTTGCTGGCTATTGACTAGAGGCTGCTTTCTGTTCCTTGATGTGTTGGTAGCAAGAGAGCCAGAGAGAAAGAGTGTGAACAAGATGGAACTCATAGTCTTTTGTAATGTAATCTTGGGAATGACATCCTATCATATTTTTCGTATTCTGTTGGTTAGAAGCAAGTCATGTAGTCCAGCCCACAGTCAAGGAGGGAGCATTCCACAGGGTCATGAATACTAGGAGTTACGTCAGAAGCTGCTTTCCACAGGAGGGCGACAATTTTTTGTTTACTTACCAATATCATGGAGTAGCTTAATAACCAAACATTGACAGTGGTAAGGCAGGAAAGAACATTGTGTTCACTTTACAATGTCCTCACAATTCCATGTTTTCTACTAGCATCTTTGTACTTATCAAGAGAAACTACACATACGTTATTGAAATCTTCCCATTGACATGTTCAGTTTCATGCACAGCAGTGTGTTCTCTTAAAACTCTTAGTGTTACATAGTCAAGTGATCATGACACAATGTGCTTTAGACACGCTGGAGACAAGATTCCTGTTTGCTATGGTGCAGTATCACATAACGTTCTCACTGACAATCAGCTGTCTGGTCATTGTCTTCTATCAGTGAAGATGGAAGTACAATTAACTGGATGCTATTAAGATCTCAGTGACTCTAGGATTCACATCTTTGCTAAACAGTTGAACCGTCTTCTTACAGAAGAGTGTCCACATGTATTTTTTTTTATATACCATATAACCAGCCTCTTCTCCTCTATTGTCTTTTTTAAGGATGTTAACTTAATATCACAATTTCCGTTACTCTGAAGTCTAATTCTTATATGTCTGATAGCAGAAAATCGATTGTATGTGTTTCAAAGACAGTATCTGCCTTGATTTGCATAAATCTGAAAATTTTATATTTTGGCAATTTTTATACATAAATACTCTCATAGTTGTCATATTCAGTGCCCCAGTGTATAGATAAGTAATTTACATCTGTTGTGCTTTTGTGATGACAAAATGGAAAGGAAAGTTTTACATTTGAATCAGTATTAAATTTTGTTGTATATAGAAAATAACATGACAATCACCTGTGTTATTTGGAAAAGAGAGTAGACATTCTGATTAATTGAAATTTCTAGTTAAAAGAAACCAAATAGTAGGCATTATCCATTTAGTAAATGTTTTCTATTATATCTGTATTTTTTACACTATAGCAATATAAGCTATGATACCAGAGTATCGCAGAATGGCCAACACGTTGATCATAATTAATACTTTCATTCATAATTTCATTTACTCACTTATTCAATAAATTGTTGTGGAATCTCCACTTTGTACCAGATACTACAGTGGATGCTGGTGAACATGAATAACACATAGTTCTTGCACTTTAGAAATTCACAGTTTATTTAGAGAAAACAGATGTAAATAAATATTTATAGTATTTTACACAAAAAAAGTGATGATAGAAGAATGTAAATGATATGGAAATTGCTTGGAACTTATTCTCAAACATTTGAATTTCATTAATTGGAAAACTATTTTTAAAAATTCTGTGGTACCCAAATAGATTTATATTGCTAACCATAAGCTTAGAAAAAGAGAATGTATTATCATATATATCATCATATCATAAAATATAGGCCATTTTAACACCAAAATCATAGTAAAGATGTGTTATTAGATTAAAATATATTCCTTTCAAAGAAAAGCAACTGTATTTTTCTATTTCTATTAGCAACTCTATCAGTTATCTATTTCAGCTTAACAAATTACCCTGAAACCTAGAGACTTAAACAACAAATATGTATTCTCAGTTTCCATAGTTTAGGAACCTGGACACAGCTTGACTGGGAGCCAAGGGTCAAGGTCTTTCATAAGACCACAATTTAGATGTCCGCTGGGGCTGCAGTCACTTCGAGGCTCAACTGGAGGAGGATCTGCTTCTAAGTCCACTCAAGTGGTTGTTGGTAGGACTCTCGTCCTCACTGGCTGTTGGCTAGATGCCTCTCTCTATTCCTTCCCTTTGTGCCACCACATAGGGTGGAAGTCAGCAGTGACAGCTTGTGTGCCCAAAAGTGAGTAAGCAAGAAAGGGGTGAGCTAATGGCATACACAGTATCTTGTCATGCTATCTCAGAAGTGGCAGCTCAGTACTTTTTTCTATATTCTACTCAGACATACTAGGAGGTACAGCCCACATGCAAGGTGATGAGTACCAGGAACTGGAGATTTGTAGGCCATCTTAGAGGCTGCCTATCACAGAAACATTGCATCAATTTTTTCATGTTTTATTGCATCTTGTGTTGACAGATCTCTGTAATAAATAAAAGGAGGAACAAGAAAGGAAAGGCTTCTCAAAGGCAATAACTGAGTAGCATATCCCTACACACACAAAAAAAGGAGTTGTTAAAGTGACCATTACATAGAAGAATATGAACAAAAGCAACCAGGTAAAAATGGCAAGGTGTATCACTTGGAATAGCAGATTAAGGGTAGATGCCAAGTCAGAGCTAATAGCACTACCACTGTGGAAGCAGGCAGGAACTGGTGCTGCAGAGCTTTATATGCCATACTGGGGGATTGGGGTTTATTTTGTAGGAGGCAATTTAAAAGACACTTGAGAGAGGGGTGTTTAAAGTTTTCTTGTCATCTTTATGAATACAATATTTGTAAAATTATTAGTGAATAGCAAGTTTCTTTAATAGAAAACATCAGTAGAATTGTTCAGAAGTTTAGAAGTTACTTATATATGTGTTGCTCAATGGTTAAATTTCTGAAAAGAGGTGTGTAATTTAAAACTAATATTCTTTTTTTTTTTTTTTTTTGAGACAGAGTCTCGCTGTGTTACCCAGTCTAGAGTGAGTGCCGTGGCATCAGCCTAGCTCACAGCAACCTCAAACTCCTGGGCTTAAGCGATCCTACTGCCTCAGCCTCCCCAGTAGCTGGGACTATAGGCATGCGCCACCATGCCCGGCTAATTTTTTTTCTATATATATATTTTAGTTGGCCAGATCATTTCTTTCTATTTTTAGTAGAGACGGGGTCTCGCTCTTGCTGAGGCTGGTCTCGAACTCCTGACCTCGAGCAATCCACCCGCCTCAGCCTCCCAGAGTGCTAGGATTACAGGTGTGAGCCACCGCGCCCGGCCCTAAAAACTAATATTCTAATTAAAAAATAAAGACAAGTCAGAGTCCCTGTCTAATAAATGTTGGGAATAAAAGCCTAGGATATCTTTTTAAAAATGTTTTGCCATAGCACATCAATAAGTAATGTTTCAGAGGGAGAGGTGAAAAATATATTTAATAAATAATTTCTTAGTATTTTTTAAATTTCAGGATACTATAAGGGTACAAATATCAAAATTATTAAACTTAGCCTACCATCATTAGCAAAATTAATCTCCATCTCCTTTGTTATGAGAATTCTTGACATGAGGCCTTAGTCATAATCAGAAAAATTCAACCTTGGTAAATCCTTTAATCTTGCAAGCACCATCCCATATTGTTTTGATGGTATTTTCATTAATGGGCACCAAATAACATGAAGTGGCACTTCTTATAAAATGCCTGAGAAACTTCGTTTGACTCCAATGGTGAGTCATTTTATGGTTTCTTAAATGACACCATAAATTGTATACATTTGTAACCACACAAGCATGTGCATATGTGTTCACATGCACATACACAAATATATGTGCCCACACATATCCATTGAAGAAAATATAACTCACTAGATATATATCCAAAAGAAAGGAAATCATCATATTTAAAAGATATCTGCACTCCCATGTTTATTGCGGCACTCACTATTCACAATAGCCAAGATTTGGAATTGACCTAAGTGTCCATCAGTAGATGAATGGATAAAGAAATTGTGGTGTGTGTGTGTGTGTATGTGTGTGTGTGTGTGTGTGTATATATATATATATATATACATACGTATGTATATATATATAAAATGGAATATCATATAGCCATAAAAAGGAATTAAATCCTGCCATTTGCAAAAACATGGATGGAACTGGAGAACATTATGTTAAGTGAAATAAGCCAAGCACAGAAAGACAAATCTCGCATGTTCACACTCATATGTATGAGCTAAATATTAAAACAGTTGATCTCATGGAGACAGAGAATAGAATGATGATTACCAGAGGCAGTGAAGGATAACAGGGAGGGAGGATAAAGTGGGGATGGTTAATGGGTACAAAAATATAGTTAGATACTTAGATAGAATGAATAATAGTTGATAGCACAACAAAGCAACAAAGCAACTATAGTCAACAATGAGTTATGGTATACTTTAAAATAAATAAAAGAATGAAATTGGAATGTTTCTAACAGGGCATCACATGTGCCCTATAAATATATACAATTATCATATACCCATAATAATTAAAAATTAAAAAATAATAAAAATAAGTTTCCCAATTAAAAGATATAGACTGGCTGAATAGACCAAAAAAAAAAATAAGATCCAACACTGTGTGCTACCTATAATAAACTCACTTCAGCTATAAAGACACATAAACTGAAAGTGAAGAGATGGAAAAAGACATTCCAGGGAAATTGAATTCAAAAACAAGCATGAGTAGCTATACTTATAATAGATAAAATAGATTTTAAGTCAAAAATATAAAAACAAAGAAGATCATTATATAGTGAAAAGCAGATTAATTCGACAAGAGTATATAACAATTATAAATATATACGCATGCAACATCAGACCACCCAGATATATGAAGCAGACATTATTAGAGGCAGAAATATACCCCAATAATAGTTGAGGACTTCTCCAAATATTTATTGGCTGCATGATCCAAGTTAATGCACTATAGGAGCATAGACTTTGAAATCAAATAAACATGGGTTTAAATTTTGACATTTTTAATATCTAGTTGATTATCATGGCCATGTCACTTGAATTTACTAAATTTCCAGGAAAACAAAATTCAGATAACACAGTTCCTATCTTATGGGACTTTAGTAATAATTAATGAATATATGCTACAACATTTTTAAAGAGTATGCTTCTGTGATTGTCACACAGTAAGTCTTAAGTAAGATAAAGATCTCCTCCTCCTTTCCTTTTTTCTACTCATTACTTAATATTCCTTTGTCAACTACCATATCCTCCTTGCAAATATTTTAGCACATTTATTTTTTATATCTAAGGAAACTTCTTTTGGATTGGAAAATAAGTTAAAAAAAAACCTAAAGATAAATTGACAGCGGATATGAAACCTTTTCTTCCACCCATAGGCAGTAGAGAATTGGATAAGGAAAATTAATTTTAAAAAGGCATTTTTCACCAAAATTTCATGCATATAAATATATACTTAAGCATAAAAATATGATATACAAACTTTGCTTTCAAAAAAGATCTAAGCAGTAGCAGACAGTATGAGTATTTTGAGAGACTAGTGCAAAAAACCTTTCCGTAGGATAATATACAATTCAATTATAGAGATGCAAGTCACCACTATATGTTAGTCCAAAAGAATTATAGTCATTTCAGTACCACCACATTATTTATTACTTTGGATTTCCTAAGGTGAAGGGTTAAGGGAACTGCCTTTCCAGAGATTTTATTGTTGTTGTTCTTAGAGGTGGGTGTCAGTTGATCTTTGTTACAACTGGGTTTCAGAATTTAAGCTTTAGATATCAGTTAAGAGGGTTTTTTTAAATGTAGGATTAAATCATGAATTTAGATTAACAGCTTTTTTGTAATATTGCTATGCCTAGTGGACTAATTACAAAACCACAAGCAGTAGAAAAGATAAGAAAATTCAGTTACTCATATATTTGAAATGTTGACATTTGGCATCCAGCTCCAAGTGGATGTTTACACAGCAGCTGTCTTTAATACCCTTTCCAATAGGTTATATATTATTTCTGACTTAACTATTTCATCCTATATACAGTACACTAAGCAAACAGCTGTTAACCTATGCATAATTAAACATATTTCATGAGGCATTTTAGATACTGTAAACATATCTGTTCCCTCATTTGCAGAGAATTATACCACTGTTATTGGATTTGAGGAGGTCATCCGATCATAATGAAGTTCAATGAAACCTGAAGACTGGTTAGAAAAGTCTTAACCATAACTTCTTGCTGTATATTGGAAAGCACAGATTGTATCATCATGAAATTTTCACACATGGTGGAACTCCATTTGTTAACAGGCACAGAGGGTGATGCTTGGCATTTTAAACTGCACCACAGTATTAAACTCATTATCATGTGAACTGATAAGATCTAGTACGGGATTAAAAAAATGGACCATAGTTGGTTGTGATTTTTATTAAAGTCATCCAGTTTTGATTTTTCGATTTAATAGTTCATTTCCTCTTTTTAGGTATGTGCTCTATGAAATCACAAATAATCATTTTAATCGCTGCTGTTTCTGAGATGAGATCATGTGGTACCCATACGTCTCAAGTTGTCTTCTTACAAGGTCATAGTTTGTAGCTGGGAAGGGCTAAAATGAAGCTAACAGGATAGAGTGACTTTTCAGGCAGGGGTGATCTGACAGGCATAGTAAGTTCACAATTGGCTTCAAAATCAGAAAGATCTGAGTGAAAATACCTATTCTGCTACTTCTGAGGTAAATATCTTTGGGGATAGTAATTCTTTATTCATTCATTCAGTTGGTCAGTCAGTAACATTCACACGGTGACAACTTTGGGCCCAGCACCAGCCTAGGCACTGGAGAAATAGGAATGGACTAACAAGTGCCTTTGTTCAGAGAGGGCACAGACAAGTGGAGGAAATAGGCACACATGACAAATATCAAGTACAGTGAGTCTCCAAAGGAGGAGCTAATCACGTGGGGTGAGATGAGATGTGTTTCATAAAACCAATGTCAAAGCTGAAGCCAGAGAATAAATAGCCCTGTTAGGGAGTAGGGGAATTCAGGGGACCAAGTCTGCCGGAGCAGGAAGAGCATGTGTGGACTCCTGCAGACTGGCTTGCTTGTCTGAGGAAAGGAAATGAAGCGTAATTGGTCTAGATGGTGAGGAGTGAGTCTGGAGAGGGCAAGGGTGGTCAGATACTGAAAGGTCTCCAAAGGCATGTCAGAATTTTGGAATTTTTTTACCCTACTAACATTGCTTAGCATTTTTAAATGCCAATTCATTCAGCTATAAATTAAGATTATATTGTCTATCTCATAAGGTATTTTTAAAGATTATATGAGATGTATGTATATAATTTGCTGAGAAACAAGGCCTGGCACATTATAACCACTTTATAAAAATATTAATGGCCATTATTCATTTTGTTGATTCTGTTATTGCTAGCATTCTTATTAAATAAGCAGATTTGAGGGTAGGAGTGAGAAGGGCATAAGAGCTGGAGGATCAGAGCTCATTGTGAACCTATTTGCTAGCAACTAGATAATTCCAGAAGATCTTATTCACTTCAGGAAGAAAGTGAAAAGCAAGCAGGTGTCCTTGCTCTAAACACAGAGGCCCTAGAGCAGTGGCCCTCATCAAGTGGCAATTTGCTTCCACAGGAGGCATTATGGCTTGTCACAGGTGGGAGGAGGGAATGGTCTGTAGAGGCCAAGGATGCTGCTGACATCCTATTATACATTGCACAGGACAACCACCCACAACAAAGAATTGCTAACAGTGCTGAGTTTGGGAACCCCTTACTTCGAGCGTGCTGGCCAAAGTTGGAACGGGACCATAACCAGCATGAGGTGCCAACAATAAGCTTATGTCTTTCAAGCTATCTCTTGGTTGCCTCTACCGTTTTTCTCCTCTGTATCTATTTCTCCTCTATTATATTGTAATACAAAGTAAATATCATATGGTGAATTACACATATAGTTTTCTCTGTCTCAAAGCTGCTGAAACATGTATACCTTCTCTAAGCAAACCTCTGCAGTAGGTGGTAATTGTAGCTGACAATAGCAATCATGTGTTTCTAAAGTGGCAGTGGAGAAACATGAAGATTATGTGGGAGTGTCAAATCTGTGATTTAGGCAGGGCAATGTCAAACATCTGCAAACAATATTGCTAGAATATCCAAATTAAACAAAACCATTTTTTAAAATAATGTAAAGTTAGCATAATAGTAGAATTTGAAAAAAAAATAAACATAACAAATTATTTCTTGTCTAGAATAAATTAAGGGCTTATATAGCCAATGCACATTATTGATTGTACCATGAGGTTTTGTATACAATCACTCCAATTTCCTTAGGGATTTCTATATTTCTTTTTATTGCACCATTGATTTAATTGGATGTCAAGTCATAGAAGTGGCTGGAAGTGCCCATGTTTCATAATTTCTAATTTTAAGATTGAATAATAGGACATGCTTATGAAGTGTTTTATGTGTAAGATTTGGAAAAGTTATCATTAAAAAATAATTGTATAGATGTTAATTTGCCTTAAGCAGTCCACATTTATTTTAAATATAAAAAAATGAAATTAGTAAACATATTCTACTAATGTGAACAAGAATCAGATATGTGCATATTAATTTTGTGTGTGCACAATTTAATCTTGTATGAGACACTTCCTTAAATAGTGGTTATTAGACTCTATTAAATCCAAACTTTATTTTTCACAATGCACAGATGACAGGAACCTCTCCCATACCTAAAAGTATTTAAGAAATTTCACAGCTGAAGTGAGTTAGGAAAAATAAAACAATTAATTATAACTTTTAAAAGGTTGCAAACATTTATTTTATTTTTAACCTTACAATTCTGAAGCAATAAACACTATAAAATATTAGGGTACGGTCTCGGATAACTGTGTAAAAGCTGCAAGACCCAGGGTGATGTTTCTAAACAGCAATCTGATTATGTCATTCATCTGCATAACATCTTTTCATGGGTTACCATTACTCTTGGAATAAAATACAAACTCTTAACCTAGCCTTTTCCTGTACAACTTCTGCCTACCTCTCCAGCCCCCCTCACACCAGATTCCTGCTCCCACAGGGCATTTACACATGCTATTCTTTTCACTTGAAAGCCTCATCCCAGTTGTTCCTTTGAGCTACTATTATGTTTTATCACTCAAAGTCAAATCTCTATATATAATAATATACATTCAGAATAGCTCAACCTGTCCTTTATACTCTTATCACACTGGTCATTTTTCCTTGTACTTACATGCTGATTTCATATAGGAAGCAGCAAAGAATTGCAACCCTTTTTATAATCAATTTGCCACAAATATACAGTTTACTAGTTTTATTTCTCAGTCATTCCTTGTGATGATGATACATTAGTGGAAAAGATGAGCCCACAAGAGAAGAGATCAACAATTATAAATATGACTTATTTTTGTATAGAGATTTATATTTTACTAAGTCTATTGTAAGTCTTATTCTCATTTGATTCTTGCAATAATCCTATGGAGAATATAGGAAAGTTATCTATTCAACAAACATATTTTAAACATCTACTATGAGGCTGAGTGCTAAGGATACAAATATAAAAATAAGCAGCAATTTTACTCTCCTACGTTCAGGGACATCCTTTTTGATGGGGATGAAGGGAGTAGAGATACAAAAATGAATGGCATGGAAGGTAATTAGCGCTATGTTCAATATGAGAGAAAGCTGGTGCATGAATGAGAACAGGAAATGGTTAATTCCACCTGCAGAAGGCAAAGGAGTAGTAATAGCATTCTGGGCAGAGGACGCAACATAAATAAATGGACACATGACAGCACATTAGTTTGTGTTGCACAGAACTCAGAAATGCAGAAGATATTAGTAAAAGATGGCATAGCTCTACTCGCTTTGGTGGTCTTTGAAGTTCTCTGTGTTGGCTCCATTTCCAAAGCCGGCTCTCCCCTAGTAATGACAAAAAGAAAAAAGAAAGAAAGAAAAAAAACATCCAATCTCACATGTTTTCCTCTCAACATTTCCAATAGGATTCTCAAAATTGTGTCTCATGAGCTCCACTTGGGTGAGTCGGCCATGTTTTTTAGGTGTAGGCAATGTTCTGCTTGGCCACATTTGATCAAAAAGCCCACTTCAAAAGTCAGATCCAGATTAGATGTATCCAAACCACGTGTCTTACAGCAATGGTTCTCAAACTTAAGCACATACTAGACTTCCATCAAGAGCTTATTAACTTGCCGATTGCTGGGCTGAGCCCCCTAGAATGACTCAGCAGATCAGGGTTGTGGCCTGATAATTTGCATTTATCACAGGTTACTAGGTAATGCTGATATGCTGCTGATCTGGGGACCATACTCTGAGAACCACTGCCTTTGAGAATTGGAAGGACAGTTTCTCACATAAAATCTGAGTGCTGTGACCTGCAGATGTGCTGGCTGCTGCACAGAATTAAACTATGAATGTGCAGATTTGTAAGATCTATGGCAAGTGGTTGCATTTCAGACCTTTTCCCTTCTTCTTGCTCTTTTCTATCCTTGATATTCAGTAGCCTCACAACACTTTTCTGTCTCCACAATATTGCTCACCTTCAAGCACTGGATTATCTGTGCTTTTCTCAGAAGAACCTAACCCCAAAATCTGATGCTGCACAGCTATTAAAAGCTCAAAAGAGATCCTGAGTGCCTTGATTAAGGGTCCAGCTTTGCCATTTATGTGACCTTGGACATGTTACTTAACATCTGTTAGCGTTGGTTTCCTCATATATAAGATATTGGTAATAATAGTATCTAACAATATAATTATACCATAGGGTTGTTGTGAGGATTCAATGAGATGATACATGTACAGCATTTAGAATAAATCCTGACACATACACAAGGACCATATAAGCCTTAGAACTTCTTAAAAAGTGTCCATTGTCAGTGGTTTTAAATAATCAGACTTGATAGATTTTAGAAAAGAAGGGGTCCTGAAAAGCTGTCAGAATTTAATCCCTTCCTTGAACAGTTGATGTAACTATAGGTAGAGAACTGAATGATCTGGCCAAGGGTAAAGACATAATTATGGGCCCAGAACTCAAGTTTCCTGGGCTCATGTTACTACACACCACAGAAGTCTTAGTTCTTTCCAGCAAAGAGTGACTCTTCATGGGAAGACCATGGACTTCAAAATCACACAAAGCTAGGTTGGAACTCTGTTTTTTCTCATGTTTTAACCAAATAACTATGAGCAAATTAAGTGCTCTTTTGGGGCCTCTGTTTACCTGTTTTCAAAATGAGATTAAAAACAGAAATGATTACAGGTATCATGTGAGGCCTAAATGCAGAAATATATGTATAAGGTGCCTAGAACAGTGCCTGGAGAAAGATTAGTTTGTTAGTCAGTGTTTAGTTTCTTTCATCTTTTCTATTTCTTTAAATAAGCCTACTGCATCTAAGCAAGAAGCTTTGCCTGGTATGCCAGCAGAATGACTAATGGTAGAAATTGTAGATTGTATGTAGATTTTATGGCAATGAGATGGGCACATATTCTCCTACAAGAGGGCTTTCTATGTCCCACCAAGCTTTTTTGTCAGTGACTATCCCCTTCAGTTATCTCCTGAACTGAGGAGGACAATTGTTAGCAGTAATTGATCTTGGACTTTGTGGAAGTTTTCATGTACCCGGCATTGTTCTCAGTACTCAGCCTGCTGTGTCCTATGCATTTTCCATCACAACACCAGGCAAAGGCACTAATGTTAGGCCAGTTTTGGAAGAGACAAGATTTTATATTTATATATGAGTGACTTCAAAGCCCCTGTGTGACATGGTTCCTATCTAATTTATTAAGATATTTGTGCCATGCAAGGGGTGAAAAAGGAGCAGTGTAAATGGTGGACCTTGACTGAAGTGACGGACATGCTATTTTGAAAATAAATTGAACCTTAGTTTTTAGTGGTACCTTTACAAATTTCCAAACTTCTCTATAGGAAAGGCTGACTGTACGCATCCTGAAAACTATGAGATAGGGACAGCTCTCCCTTCGTGGCCCCTTCTTTTTTACATACTGACCTTTATCTGGCATAGAAAATTGGCCTGTGCTTGTCTTTGGAACATGCTCCAACGCATGCCTCTGACTTTGCCTGAAATCTCCTCTCTTTAAATATGTTTATCCACCTTCTCCATTTACCTAAATCTGATAGAATCTTCAGAGTAGGTCAATTGCCTTTTTTCGTGAAGTCCTACTAACGTTACACTGCATCAGTTGCTGATCTTAGAGTTCTAATGTGCTAACCATCTTTAGAAATATTTATTGTACAATTAGTACATGCACAAATTTGAACAAATACAGAGATAAACAAAAAGAATCAAAACAATCATCTACAAGTTCACTAGCCAGAGGAAGTGTGCTCACATTTTTTATGCATGAATATGTGTACACATAAAAAGCTGTGTATATCTGTATGTGTGTATTACATACACAAAATTATAGAGCATCATTTTTCCTGCATCTTGCACATTTACTTAACATTTTACTATAAGACAAAATGTTTAAAAATATGACTGGTTTTTTTTCATCTGTACATTTACATGAATCTTAGTCAGGTATAGGTCCAGTGTCCTATTTATTTATTATAGGCTCTTGAGCAAATTACTTCTTCTGTTATTTTTTTGTGAAAAAATATTTAATTTATTGGGTTGTTTTGAGGATTAGATGAAATAATGTTAATAGAATATATAACATAGTGCCTGGCACATAATAAACACTTGAAAACATTTCATTAGTATTATTCACATTACCAGTATTTACTTGTTAATCCAACATATGTCAACTGTGTGTCCAGAAATATGCAAGTGCTAACATACCTTCTCGGAGCTTAAAATAAATTTGAGGGATTTTCACTAGATAACAGTATTTCCACAATTGATGGTGGGATATGATGGATAAACTTGTAGCAAATTAGAACAGCCAAGACTTTGGTTTTAAATATGAGGTAGTGATACAAAAAATTGCAGAGAACAAGTTTTTTTCTGTATCTCTATGGAGATTTTATAATGAGCTATCCAAACTTGTAACCTGCAACCTCAGTAATTTTCTTTTATCTTTTAGACTGTATAGTACAAATGCAAAACCGAAATAGCCCTGTCACGTCCAGCCACTGTCAATTAATGCCTGAAACTGGATTAACTACGAGAGAACCAATTCAAGTAGCGCGAGACTCACCAGCTGTCAGGCACAGTTAGTCTCCTTGGAGGGACCACATACATATCCTGTTGCCAAGGAAAACAGCCTATAACATCATCTTTTTTCAGGGCACGGGTAAATTCCTGCCTCATCTGTACAAAACCTTCAGACCTCCAGAAGACCAGAGGGTATAGATTAAAATTCATGCCTGACAGAAACAGCTTCCATAGTCCCCACTACACTCTTCTATACAGTATTCAAAAGAGGATCCCTAGGACTTAGCTGTGTCTCAGCTCTGCATTTGGACTCCATTCATGTACATGTATAGAGCAGCTAGTGTTTCACAAAGGGCAGAGATGGTTACATTTAAAGTACTAGGCATTATCACAAATCCCTGTTTGTATTCTTTTTATGAGTGCCACAAAATGTGGCTACTGCATTCTTTTTTACCCCCTGCCTTTATTTTCAGGGTGGGAACGTTACTGAATTCTTTTCAACAATGGGAGGGAATTGGTTTTGTCCAAACAACTCTGTGTGTGTGTGTGTGTGTGTGTGTGTGTGTGTGTGTGTGTGTGTGTGTGTGTGTGTGTGTGTGTGTGTGTGTGTGTGTGTGTTTCCCAAAGACCAGAAAAGCAGAGGAGACTATTAAAAGAAAATCTTAAAGCAAATCTGTGGGTTACTAGGCCCATCTGGGTCTTTACTGACTGTGTTCCACTGGATTATTTGACTAGAAACACCTGTTGTTTTCTCTGCAGAGCCGTTGGGAAGCGAAGGTGTGCAGCCGATTAGAACACGTGGCTGGTGCATGAACCTTGGTAAGTCATAGTAAAGCAAGAATGTAAATACTGGAGTATGCATTCTCTGTCAATTCCATGCTACTTTTGGAGAATTTTTGGCATTTGCTTCCTTGCATTTGGCACTATAGACTATTTTAATAATGTTTACACTCTTGTTCTGCTCCCTAGCTCAACAAGCTGTTAAGAGAAACCACATTTAAACAAGCATCCCTGCATCTTTTGCTGCTACATAAAGAGGGTAGCAGGCTGTTCCCCAGAATAGTCTGCAAAGAATCTTCTCCAAATAAATGACTTTAATGCTAAGTAAAATGCCACATATGTAAAATAGGTAATGCCGGATTATGTAAAATGCTTTTTTAAAAGATGAGGGGAAAGGACTTAGCATCAGATAAATCTGTTAGCATGGGGAGTTGCAGAAATAGTGGTAAAGGTGGTTTGAATTTCTTAATATTGCAATTACTATTTACTTCTTCAAATTAGCCTCCATTATCTTATGAAAGTATCTTAGAATAATTTATTTGACTCTCCAGGGGCTTGTGGCCATATCACAAATACATGTTTAAAGAGCTTTCTAAGCGTCTTCTAAGATCTAAATTAATCTTTGTATCAAACACTTTTACTTATTGCTTTTTTCCTTCCAAACACCCCTACAATCCAAATTTCTCAAGAAAGTCTTTTTCTTCATCAGTGTTAATGCACTGACATGCAGTAGGGAAATTAGCCTTGAGTTATATGTATCAAGAGAAACAACAAAGCAAATGGGCTTTGTTCCTGGCAAGCTTACTTAATCTCTCAGATATGTAAAGATGAATCAGAAAACAATATGAACCAGCTCTTCTTCTTAACTGGAATCATAGAATGAAGGTTGGAGTAAAAAAGTACCTTAGAGAGCACCCAATCTAGATCCTTCCTTTTCTGTTTGAGAAAAAGGAGGTTCAGAATGCTGAAACAACTGACTCAAGCCCCACAGGAAGGTGTCTGGCAGTATCCAAACAATACCAACAAGAAATCAGTGCTTAACGTTTCCAATTACATTTTACCGTTTTACCACTCCAGCACTTACTGCTTGATCAATAAGAAGCAACGGAGAGAATTTTTAAAAATACAGATTCCTAGGATTCTCCCTTAGAAGATCTGTGTTAATAGTTTTCTAAAGTGGAGTCTGAGATTCTGCTTTTGGACAAATGCTCTGGGCAATTCTTAGGGTACAAAAATTATAGAAAACCCCACTCTTTTTGTCTTCAAAGATCAAAGACCACTACTTACCACATAAACCTCTATAAAAACTTCTAAAACATATCATTATGACCTTAATTTTAAATTGTCTATAGTGATATGTGAGACATTGGAGAAGCCTTACATTTAGATCTATGTAATGGATCCATTTATAAGTCAATTTTCTTGGAATCTGCTTTTATATTCATGGTATTTATGTGTCTGTCATTTGTAGTATTGATATTTTGAAGAGTCCATCTAGAGCTCTGACCATTCAATCAACATTCTATTCAGTAAGGTGTTGAATCCAAAGATGCACAGAAACAATCCCAACTGAGATGTGCTATAGGAACTAAAGTCAGGCAGAAGCAGTTAAAATACTTGGCAACTGACTGAACTGCTATGCTTGCCATATCTGAGTTTCCTAGAGATAAAGCAAATTGTACTTTGGCAAGAAATTACTTCTTGATTTTTTTTTAATTACTTCCTCACAAAAACATAGGTTAGAATGTGCCTGACTGCTGTCCATGGCCCTAACTGTGGTCTTTCCTAGGGAATGGTACCTTTTACAGAGCCAGCTTGTGAAATCCTTTAACAGATTCTGCTTATAATCCCTATAATTCTGGCAGTGCCAAGTATATTTGGTAGTGGATTCTACATGCAGATAGTTCTCCCCCAAATCAAATGAACTAAGGGTACCTGCAATCATTTAGATACAAATGATTGACTTTCAGGTAATTTTTAGGGGAAAATAATGACAAATGGACAAAAGTTGAAAGTTATACTTTAAAAAGATAGATTTAACCTCTAAAGCTCACATGGCTTATTTTAGCAATTTTAGAGGCTGTATACTCAACTTCTTGTGTGAATTGTGCTTTTAAACCATCCCATTTGACAATTAAAATGAAAAAACGTGGAAAAATCCATTGTTTGTTTTTTCTATAGTGTCATCAGAGTGCACTGCACTGAACAATAGTCAGGGCATGACAAACAAAGGCTCTGCCCTGTGGAGCTTACAATCGAGCAGCATGATACAATGCAGAACAATACAGCTCAGAACAAGCATGTGGTGATTAACAACCTTTCTAAGTGGCATTTTTTGCAGAATAGGAGGTTTTGTTTTTTTTTATATATAAATCAGTAGGTTGAGGGGGGGCGGACATACAGTTTCATCTGTAGGGACTTTGACAGAAGACACAAATAAGCCTTGGGTGAATAGACCAAGGAGGAAAGAAAATTAGGAGGATGGTATGATCAGTAATTAAAGATTTCAGGACAGGCTACCTATGCACTGAATGGAGAACTGGAGAACTCCTGAAAATAACTAGTACAACTACATTATGAAAGAAAATAGAAACTAAGGTGTTTAATAAAAAAGAGTCCCTTCCTTACTTGTATTTCAGAAAAGGGGATTGGTTTAACAGCATCCATGGAGAGCAGATGGGATGATAGTGTGTCGTGTGTGCTTCAAAATTTGAAATTCACTTGAGCCATGCAGAAATTTTGGCAGGCTTTTGATAAATAAATTGTAAGTTGGTTACGGAAAAATAAATAGTACAGTTTAGCTAGAATTGTATGTTAAGGAGTCATTAATCCAGAGCAGTAGCTGTGTGGATTCAAACATATTTTGGAACATAAACCCAATGCTGTGTGTGTGTGTGTGTGTGTATGTGTACAGCATTTCAGTGAGGTAGAACAGCTACCAGAAACAAAAAGTCATTTATTTTCACTCCAATAACAATAGCTAATATTTATTGAGTGCCTACTATGCAACATACTCTTCTCAATAGTACTTGTATTGTTTTATTCATTCCTCACCAGCAGCCCTGGGAGATACACATTATTACTATTATAAATCCCATCACACAGATGAGTAATTTGAGACAGAGACTAAGTAACCTCTAAACCCCAGTTGTCTGGCTTCAAAGCCTTATTCTAATCACCATGTTGTAAATTCCTCTCCAAATTCCAGGTCCCCATTCTCAGGAAAAAAACTTCTTGATGGGATCCTCCTGTGTTAGGAAATATTAATTTCTTTTGTGCTTGTGTAATCGCATATATTATTCTCTTTTTAGGACTAGCATTCTGCTCAAATCCACTATATAAATTGGTGAAATAATGAGATATTATTGATATAAAATGATATTGTTTGTGTTAAGTACAATAGATTTAATATCAAAAAGACTAGACAGAATAATAAGTGAGATGGAGAATACCATGTAAATCCTCTCAGTCCCCCAAAGTATAGTGGAAAACTAGAAAACACATGTAGTTAATTAAAGTATGAGCTCTTGAAAAATATTAGCAAATGGCCGTTTGCTATATTTGCTTCATTACAGAAGGCCCCAGGGTGGTTTATGTCAGCCTGGGTTCAACAGTATCACATTCAAATAGATTACAGCTAAATGTGGAACTTAAATATTTTTCTTGGTGTTTACCTCAGATATAGCAATATCAAAGGTGTTTCTTGCTGTGCAGGGATCCCCCACCTTGCTTTCCATTTTTTTGTTTCTGTTTTTGTTATACCCAAGCTATCTCTTTATCCCCAGAACTTTAATAAAATTCTCAAAAGGGAATTATTTTAGGTAATATTTTATTTTAAAATGCAGTAGGTTCTAGAGCACCTTTTGCTACAGAAGGGGGGCATGAAACCAACTGCCAGAGGGAACTTTTGATATCAGAATTATTATGACAATTATGAGTTGAGACTACTATTTTAAGAATGTGAGAGTGAAATGCCAAAGGCATTTAAGTAGCTTCTTTTCTTGTTACACTTAAGCTTGTATTATATCTGTGTTCCTTGAGTTTGAATAACAATTTTTCCTCAAGTCTTCTCAACACCTAACATGTGGTTCACTGAATAAATACAAAAGGAGAACACAATCAATTTTGTTACATGCCATATTTGTATAAGAATTTGGTTTTTCACATCAGTAGGCCTTGTTTGACCACCCACTTCTTGAAAATTGCTTCTCTTAGCAGTTGTTATTTTTCTTATTTGCACAGTTTTAATTCTCTCTAATTCTTCCATTTTAAGCTGTTTTACTGCTCCTCTTTGAGTTATTTTCTGATGCGTTGTCCAAGATAATCTCCCTAGCTATCTATTTGTTTTAGTCTACACTTTTTTGCTGGATGATCTAACTTCTTGCTCCTTACAGTGTGATCTGCCATCCAGCAGCATCTACATCACCTGTGAGCTCTTTAGTCTTGCAGAACCTCTGTATCAGACTTATTGCCTCAAATCTGCCTTTTAACAAGATCCCCAGGTGACTCCTATATATACACATTAAACCTTGAGAAGAAGCATTGTTGTAATTTATGTATATGGTTTCAACTATTTTCTCTGCTGATAGTTTTTACATATTTCGTCCATGCTATTCTCCTGTGGTCCAGATTTATATCTCAGTGTGCTGAGCATCTCCAGATGGCTGATGTTTAAGTAGGTATGTAAAACACAATATGTTCAAAACAAACTTATTATCTTTCTCTTCTTTTATTTCTATATCTGAGTTAATGGATTGGCAAAGTCAAATAATTTTTTCTCTTATAAAACAAATGCTAAAATACTTTTACACAAACAGATCTTATGTAAAATAAAGTGATGTTACAATACTCAATTATTAATTCTTGTAAGGCTTGTAGGGCACAGATTGAGTTGGTATGGAAAGAAAGGCAAAGAAAAGAAAAATATTAAATAAATGTTTTATGGTGAATAATAAATTGAGATAACTCCCTAAAAGAAACATGATAAGTTTATGATCTTTCATCCTACGTGGTCTTAAAGTTCAAAATTCAGACACCTTTTCCTGCATGCAACCAGTTCAGCAACTCACAAAGAGAGGAATATAAAATGCCATAGATTTTGCATATAAGCTGTTATATGATGTCAGAATATCATCAAGTTTTTATCCCATCAACAAATATCTATCAATCAACAAAAATCATTACTAGAAATAAAAGCAGTATCTCTATTCAGTTATTTACAGTCACAAAAAAGCGATTCATTTGGAATGATAAAAGAAAACATAAGAGATTTGATTTCTATTATATAAAGACTAAAAATTACTGTTGAATTGCTAGAACTGAATTACACATATCCCATAGATACTCAGTCCAATGACAGTTAAATTTTTAGTGAAAATATTTCATTCTCATCCCAAATGTCAGAATGTCTTCATAGTCATGTCACGGAAAGGACTTTTCCTCACCATTTCTCTAAGGCGAAGATCCAAATTCATACATCCCACTTTTACTGGGAAAGAAATTTCAGGCTGACTTATATGTCACTTCTGGCTTCTTTCTCTTTAAAAAAATTAGGCATTTTACTTGTCATTCTTCAGCCTGATATGCTAATTTCATAGGATAAAATATCAATAAGCATGACTGAACGATGGTGGTGGTGTTCCCATTGTGTTTATAGTAATAATAATGCCATCATTAACATTTATAAGGAGGTTTTTTTTTTTGGTACCTCACTTTATGGTTATTATTTCATTAAATCCATACAGCACCCTTATGATGATTAGAGAGTTATTAGTGACTTTCTTATGTTCCCACAGCTGGAGAAATTCTACTCGATATTCTCTAATTCCAAAGTCAATGTTATTAACCACTCTAAGATAGGGATGAGGGAATTTGTCTTCACATTTTTTTTCCAAGTCTCCTATTTGGAGAAATAATAAAAAAGAGGAAAATCTATCTATCCCCTCCGCACCTCTGGAGGCTAAATTTTCTGCTCTGTGGAGTCAGAAGGAGCGAATCAGTCAGAGAAATAATAAAAATGATGATAACTGTGTCTGTTCTATGGAGGAGAGGAAAATGAATTACTTCATGGCATCAGGGTGCATTTGGAAAGTAAGGGCTGTAAGAATCCTAGGAAGAAATTTTATTTCTGAGCAATGTGTAGATCCTCCACCATGCCATAGGATTAGGCCCAAAAGTATCCACTCTCTCCTAATAGGGGCAGACATTCACACACCTCTCTATTTCTCTCTCTCTACGCTTCAACATTAGTGTGGACCCCCAACTTACTGTTTGTACAACTAGACACGAGTGTTTCCAGCTGAGAAAACGAATTTTTCACACATTGCTGGAGTCCTAACCCTGGGCAGACACAACATCCTCCCAGTATACAGGCTTTCTGAGTGAAATCAGTGCTGCTGACAGGATCCACGTTTTCAATCTATATTCATCTACACAGCATCATATCTTCTTGGGGAGGGCATTGTCATATGGTTGAAGCTAATGTTCTGGCAGGCTTTTATCTTGCTAGTCTATCATTACCATCCCAACTGAACCAGAAGGCCTCAGGGGTTTTCTGTTGCTCTCAGTCAAACAGAATGGCAGTTACCGACTTTTCATAACATGCTGATCCAAAGGAGGCAATCACTGCGTGTGGTTTCCACATTCTGCCTCTTTTCCTCTTTGCACATGAGACATTTGGAATAATTAATTGGAAAAAATAGCAAAGCATTAGGTTTGCAGTATTTGACCAGGCTATGAGTTTCAATTAATGATTCTAAATTTCCAGTTTTCTCTCTAGCCGCTATCCAAAAAGCTGCTCTAAAATTTAAAGTTCAAGAATAGCTTTCCCTGCTCTACAGCTGTTAACTGCACCTTCTCAAGGAGTCAATATTTAGATTTCAAGGTGAAAAAAATGACTCTAATAATGCAAAATGTACATGGAACTGGTTAAATATATGAGACGTTTTATAATGTGTACATTTTTCCCATAACTGAGGCCTTCCTCTTAAGCACTATTTCAAAAATTTTTATGGAAATTATTATTCTAGGTATTTTTTGTATTGCCTTCCTTCTTAAACAGATTGTGTTGAGTATAATTTAACTATGTTCTAATGGACATCACATCATTATGAATATCCATTATTATTTACGATATAGTGATACTGCACTGGAATCTATGTAATTTACTAAGTCAGATTTTCCTGTAGACTAATGAATTTCATTCATTCATTTACTCATTCATTTATTCTTTATATATTTTTGAGTTCCAAGTATGTGTCAAACACTTCTCAATAATCATCAATGAACCAAAATAGACTATGTCCTTGTCTTATTGCATTTAGTGTAGTCTGAGAGGAGGGTGTGGACAGAATAAATACACACAAAAATACGTAATGTAAATCTAATAAATGCCAAGAAGGTAAAGAACAGGATGCCATCAAAGAAAAGAGCAGAATTATCTAATTTAGATTAAAGGGGCAGGGAAAGATTCTGAGGAGTGAATTATTTTCCAATGAGATTTTTAAAATTAGGAATTAGCTAGAAGAATGGTATAAGCATGTGCCAAGGACTAAGGTAGAAGAGACCTCAAAACACTCGAGGACTAGCTAAATGGCCAGTGTTGCTGACGCAGAATAAAGGAGAAGGATTTCATAAGAATATTCATGCTTTCTAAGAGTTTCAAGAGAAGAAAAATGCTAACTACTTCCTCATGAGTGATTTAAAAATTTCAGGAAAATAGTCATAAAAGTAAGGAAAAATGATACAAAAAGAGCTCAATGTTCTTGAGATTTAATGAGGATTTAGGTCAAATGCAAATACATTTCAAAAGTTACTTTTATGTTCCATGGAAGTAAAGAGGAAGAAAAAAAAAATAGTTACCTTTATGTTTGTTATTTATTGTCATATTTTTCTTCAAGGTATTTGAGGATTTCCCATGGAAATTAAAATGAGTCTGACAAGGAAAAAAACAAACAGACAAAATGATTTATGCCAATTGAAACCCCTAAGTCCTTGTTTCACAGAGTACCATTCCTTAGATCCTACGAATTTCTCTAAAAGGGATTATAAAACAAATAAAGTCTTATTTTAGTTACTATAGCATGTTGCTGGTGTGAGAACAGTCTGTATGTGAAGCAAATTAAATTATGGTTAATTAGCATAAGGGTCCTATGAATAGTGCACAAACCTCAAAATAGTGGAAGTGTCTACGTGGGTTAAAATCAAAAATAAAGAATTGTGTTTGTAGCCAGCACCGCGTCTAGCTTTAGGAGCTCCAGCCGAAGCAGAAATGGGCTAAGTAAGGTGATAGCTATGCCATGGCTCCTACAGAGCAGACTGTCTGCAAAGCAACTGGGTGTAAAGCACCCAGGAAGCAAAAGCAGCTCGCAACGGCTCACAAGAGTGTGCCCTCTATTGGAGGGATGAAGAAATCTCCTTGCTACAGGCCTGGTACTGTGGCACTCCGTAAAATTAGATGTTATCAGAAATCCAATGAAATTGTGATTCACAAACTTCATTTCTAGCATCTGGCGTGAGAAATTGCTTCAGAACAGATCTGCGCTTCCAGAGCGCAGATATTCATGCTTTGCAGGAGGCAAGTGGGGCCTATCTGGGTGGCCTTTTTGAAGACACCAACTTGTGTGCTATCCGTGCCAAACGTGTAACGATCATGCCGAAAGATATCCAGCTAGCACGCCACATGCATGGAGAACGTGCCTAAGAATCCACTATGGCTGGGCACGGTGGCTCACACCTGTAATCCTAGCACTCTGGGAGGCCGGGGCCGGTGGATCGCTCAAGGTCAGGAGTTCGAGACCAGCCTGAGCAAGAGCGAGACCCCCGTCTCTACTTAAAAAAAAAATAGAAAGAAATTATCTGGCTAACTAAAATATATATAGAGAAAAAAAAAAATTAGCCGGGCATGGTGGTGCATGCCTGTAGTCCCAGCTACTCGGGAGGCTGAGGCAGTAGGATCGCTTAAGCCCAGGAGTTTGAGGTTGCTGTGAGCTAGGCTGACGCCACGGCACTCACTCTAGCCCGGGCAACAGAGCGAGACTCTGTCTCAAAAAAAAAAAAAAAAGAATCCACTATGATGGGAAACATTTCATTATTTAAATATATATATATATATATGATCTTCCTGTTATCAGTAGTTCTGAACTTAGATTTTTTTTCCCCCCATGGGATCAAAAGGTACCTAAGCATATGATTGCAAGTGGAAAATAGGGGACAGAAATCAGGTATTGCCAGTGTTTCCATTTTCATTTGTGTGTGAATTTTTAATATAAATGTGAGTACATAAAGCATTGATTCAAGTCCAATGTTTCAGTGAACAAGTTTCAGCAGTTCAACTTTATAACAATTATAAATACATCTGTTAAATTTTTCTGGACAATGCCAGCATTTGAATTTGAATTAAAAAAAAAAACAAGTAAATTTCTTTTTAATAGCAAAAAAAAATAAGAGTAAAATGATTTTACTCAAAGAATCAAAGAAGCTCCTTGCTTTATTTTATTGTACCATAGAAACAATTTTCTCTTGAAAAAAATCAAAATTAAAATATCCTTAAATTATGCTGATAATTCACTTGAATTATTGATTACTTAAATCAACATGTAGAAAATATTTTACTTCCCTGAAATTGATTTTCTGTTGATTAAAAAAAAAAAGATGCCTACGATAAGTGGATTGCTGCTTAAATTCATCCAAAGCATTGAAATTCATTAGCCAATTAATGACACTCAGTATGTGTTATTCATAATATATCCATAAAATTGATCATTAAAATCCAGAGCAACAGATTTTCATACTAGAATGTATGTGTACTCAAGACAAAACTAATTCTAGTGCCTGCTAATACCGGCATTATTAGAAAACCTTTTCCTTGTTTTATTTTTTGAATGTAATTAGAAATTTGCTTAAAAATCCCCACTGACATGAAATGTTAATATTAGTGCAATTAATGAAATGCTAATATTTATGAATTAATTTGTGAAAATCTTGATGAAAGGAAGCTAACTGAAATCATTTATGCAGAATCTACCAGAGGACACGGTTTGTCCTTGGTGACTTGCTCATTTTGCTTTCAGAATGTTATTTAGTAAAATAGTCAGTGATATTTCAGTAAATTTTTGGTTGAAAGAGTTCTCTAAGATAGTTAACAAGCTACCTTCAAATATAGATATATTAATTGCAGATATTAAAGACAATATTTCTCAGCCACTAACTAACTCAGATGTTTAGGGAAGACTGTAATTTTTCTTTTCCACAATTTGACTTTGTCTGTATCTTGAGCTTCCGTTCTTCCTGGTGGCCAAATGGATAGTCTTAGTTCCCCCCAAGTGGACTCCTTTTTTTAGGATTAAATGCAATTAATCCATTATTTATTTTTCCCACCCCTACCAGTATCTCCCAGGTGCATCTGATTTCCTGAACATTCTTCTGCTTTTGCTCAAGCTTCCTTGTTCAGACCCATTCTCCATCCACAGTGACAGACCGTTTTTTTCTTTGGCATCTTTGCATCATGTCTGAGATTCCTCCATGTCTGCCAGCCTTTAGCATCACAACTTCACCATCTTTTGATCTACAAAAAAAACCAAATAGCATCTCCCCATGCCATGTGACATGGCATGTGACATGGCATGGCCCGCACAGATATGTTCATGCATGTTCTGTTCTTCACAAGATGTTGTTTCTAGAAACCATCAGCAGGGTTTGGTGCCTACTAGGGAACACTGAGCCTTCAAGGAAGTCTGTGGTCAAAGGCTAAACAAATGAGGTCAGGCTCTATATTACACTGACCTTCCCTGCTCTCCAGATGGACTGGTCATTGCCCAGGGGCTCCTTACTTCAGAGAGGAAGGGCAGCTTCCCCACAGAATAAAGGAAAATAAATTGGGGGGTGCTAAGAGACCAGGCTGATTAAACAAAATTTGAGAACAAATATGAAGAATTCTGGGGTCTGGTTTCCTCTTTCCTTTTGTACATATTTTCTGAGGTAGATCTGGGACCTCACACAGAGCCTCATGACCCACAAGTACATCTCTCTAAGGGGCTGAAAATGGTAGAGAAGTATATTAAAAATTCTTCAAACACTATGTGCTAATAAAATAACAATATCTGTAGGACAGGAGTAAATATGTAATATTCACAAGAGATTTTAAAATCAGGCCTCAAATTATAACCATTCATTCATTCATTTTTTTAATGAGTAAAAACATATATTAATGAGCCAGGCACTTGTCCAGGTGTTGAGATATATTAGAAAATAAGATAAATGACATGACCTTATGGAGTTTGGTGGGGTTTTTTGTTGTTGTTGTTGTTGTTGTTGTTTGTTTGTTTGTTTTGTGGAAGGTTGGCAATTAAAAAAAAGAAAAGGCACAACTGTGGTTCTATGAAGTTCAATAAAGGAGGGCCTAACCTCGTCTGGGGTACAAGGAAGGCAGCTCTTGGGATTGATGGTCAGCTTGAAATCTGAAGCATCAGCCCAGAAAGTCTTTGAGAAGTTAATTCTGGGCATAGGATTTCCCATTTTCTAATTTTAGTGTTTAGCCAGCACTATATTTAATTGGCCAGATAGAAATAGGGCAAAAATTGAAATAGGCCTCTCTGCCTCTGTAATGAATTAAATAGTTTTCCATAGCATTAGCTGTAAATGACACTACTGAACTGACAATTTCTTTCTTGTTTGGGCTTCATTTAAACTTCTGAATGGTATTAAGAGGTTATTAGAGATTAATCTCCAATTAGGTATTCTGATAGCCCAAGAAATTGTCAAAGGATCCCTATGGCCATACTTTTTAGCATTAAAGAGATATTGAATTAATAATATTTTGCCATCTCTTCAGACCTTTAAACTCCTGTGACTGATGTCCAATCATTTAGCCCACTTAAACAGAATGTCACACTGTGAGCCTTCCATTCCGAATAGGTCACTGTAGGCTGGTGCTCATTAGTGCTGAGTGTCCATTTCAGAAGCTGCAGCAGTCACTCAGCCCCCATGTTTTAAGGAAATAAGTAGAAAATTGTTTTCCTCCCAAATGGAAGGGTTATGAAGACAGTGCCATATGTCATTATTATTGTGACTAAAAAATGTCATCTAGGCTCTATAGTGCTGTATAATGCTTCACCATAAGGCCATAAAATCATGTTGGGATAGTGAGTGAGGCTCATGGCACAGTTCCCAGACCCATCTGGAGTGCTGAGGACTACACAGGATAGAGTCCAAAAGCCCAGCATCAAAAAAGCAGGAGGGGCTGGGCAAGACAGCTGTGATTTATGTGGGATTCTCATCCACCAAAGCAAGATGTGAATGAATTAACCAAGTATTTGCAGTGCAAATTTAAAAGAGAAGGTTAGGAAGGCATTACCTAAAAAGAATCTCCCTTACTTTGTTATGTTGAAAAGTTAAGGCTTTCTTTTCTTTCTCTTTTCCTTTTTTTTTCCCATAAAAAGCTCGCATCTTTACTAGACTATGAAAAGATATGTTATTACTTTGGAATTTATATTTTAATTAACTTTTTCTTTTCCTTACCTGGTTTCTATAACTACATTGCATGCGCAGGCTATGTGTCTTTTAATAATAATAAGACTGCTAAAGGTGTAAGCCATGGGGCTTAACTAGTTATAATTAATGGGGAATTTCTAAGGAAGAGGGATACAGTAGAAAGGACTCATTCATTGGTTTAGATAAGAAGACTTTTGTGGACATCTCTTATTTTTGCCTCTCAACATTCCTTCTCCACTCTGGCAGGAGCTCCTTAATTTTATTTTTCTTTAGGGAATTATTTTCTTCCTTCACCCTCATTTTTCTGCAGTTTTAATGGGACTGTCAATAAAGATAACTCACCTTCCTGAGTCATGGGAGGATAGACAATGTGCCCCAACTTACACCAATAAGACTCCTTTTCTTCTATATTTGAATTCTAAGCAGAGAGACACAAAGATGAAAAATGGTTGGCTCTGACTCATACCTACGTGGGAGATTGAAGAGAATGCCTCTTAACTTTTCTGCCTTAGATTGCCAAAGCTGCCCTGAACCTGTTCTTACCAAGGTCTGGTTATAAAAGAGTCCCTTTATTTTGGGAGCTATTCTATGTCCTTCCAATATGTTCAATTTTATGCAAAATCAGTTCTTTGGGCTGTAGTCTAAGAACACTAACTGATACTATGATATTAAAACCTTCATCAACCTGATAAACTAAAGAAATAATTGCTTTGCCAAAGACATTAGGAATACAGTAGACATATTTGATTGCATTGTTAAGGAATCGTATCTTTGGGGAGGGGCTATCAAAAACATCAATGGAGGCATTTGAATTTGGAAGGTCATTAACTATGGACTATGGAACTTGCTGTTTGATATAGTACAAAAGACTAGAAAAATTTTTTTAAAAAAGGCAACCCAATTTTTAATCTTCTCCCGTGACATCTGTGGTCTTGCCCTACAGATCTGTGGTGGGTTTCAGTTACGTTATTTATAAAGTAATGGAGGTGAGCAGGATGATGTAAAGGTGTTGTTTAGTTCTGTGAACTTGTAGTAAGCCATAGTGAAATGCTGAAAGTTTTGAGCAAAGGAATAACAGAATAAAAACCACATTTTATGATAGATTTAAAAAAGAGACATTTCTGTACATTTCCCACAAGACCCGAGTTAATATATCACGATGCTCTCATAGCATATGTCAATTAGAATAGATTCCAGTCATAATTATTTTCCAAATTGTTGGTCACATGTTTTTCTTCCCAGAGACAGTGATTTCTCTTATTTCTCTTTTTAGCCCCAAATTTAAAACAATTATTTCATATAATATGTGGCAATTAATATATGATTGATAAAAGAATAAATGCATAAATGAATGCATGAATGCATATAATGTGTCTCCATTTCACTAGTTATGATATACTTTTCCACAAATGGATTCAGAAATTCAGTTTATATAATGGACCCAAAGTTCAGGTCATCACATTTTTATTTTTTATGATAGTAGGGGGAAAAATGGCAGAAATTAATAAAAGCCAGGCACAATTCCAAAAGCTCATTTAGCCATTATTTTCTCTGGCTTCCACCAAAGTGTGACTAACAAATAGAAGTATACTTTATTCTGTCTATTTGGGTTTTGCTTGTTAACCTACAGTGGAGGTTTTATTGAGCTGTGAAATTATTGAAAGCACTCATCTCCAAACATTAATGGACATAAGAATCAACTGAGAAAATCGTTAATATTGTAGATTTATGACCCTAAGTATCTGTTTCATTTGTACAGTTTTAGAGCCCAGGAATATGCATTTTTAAGTCCTTTAAGAAATTCTACTTCAGCTCGGCGCTGTGGCTCACACCTGTGTAATCCTAGTACTCTGTAAGGCCGAGGTGGAAGCTTGAGCTCAGGAGTTCGAGACCAGCCTGAGCAAGAGTGAGACCCCGTCTCTACTAAAAAAATAGAATGAAATTATATGGACAACTAAAAACATATATAGAAAAAATTAGCCAGGCATGATAGCGCATGCCTGTAGTCCCAGCTACCCAGGAGGCTGAGGCAGGAGGATCTCTGGAGCCCAGGAGTTTGAGGTTGCTGTGAGCTAGGCTGATGCCACGGCACTCTAGCCCAGGCAAGAGAGTGAAAAAAGAAATTCTACTTCAAGAGATCCTGCTACTACCATTACAAATAATCCAGTTTCCATGTAGTTATTGGCCTGGAAATAAAGGAAACTATTGGGTACAAAAGTGAAGTCTAAATAACCAGGTGCTGCGTACTCGCGAATGGAATAGCAACTATCTTAGATATACAGCTGACCCTTGAACAACACAGGCTTAAACTGTGCGGGTCCACTTATACGTGGATTTTTTCCAACCAAACACAAATTGAAAATACAGTGTTTGAGGGATGCGAGATCCAGCTATACAGAGAGCTAACTTTTCTGATACATGGGCTTCAGAGCGCCAACTACTGTTTTGTGCAGATTTGGGTATAAGCAGAAACTCTGGCCCCAATGCCCTGTGTATACTGAGGGAAGACTATATAGATTTGACATGGTGAGACAGCAAAATGAAACTGTATTTCAATGTCTAATAGCAGCCAAAGGGGCATAAATACCAAGCAACAGTGGCAATGGGAGAGAATTTGTCAATTGCTGTAAAAACCAACTAAATATTGCTTAAGAAAAACAAGTCAGAGGAAGAGATAAACTGAAATTGAGAATATGTTATCCTGAAAGGTATTTCTGTGGGCTAAAGTCTACCCTAATCCACACAAAGACTTTACTTCTAATAATTCCTCTCCTTCTCTCCTTTTTGTCTGCTTGCCATTCTTCTAAAAGGATGATAATTAACTAAGATTATAATCTGGTAACTGGGCTTTGACGTACATGAATTTCAATTATTTGTGGAATAGGTTAATGAAATATAGAATAGAGAGATTTTGATGGACTCATATGAGTTTATTAATTTATTTCAGAAACATTGTCTAACCAAATAAATAACTTCACCTAGTGCTTTGGACATGTCTTTTGATTCATTTGTAACGGGGTGTGTCAGCACTTTTTAACAGACAGCCTTTCAAGTTCATGACCTTGAGGGCTCATTTGGCCAGAACAAAAACCACACATATGGGCTGACTTTTGCAACCTTCCCATCTAAAAAGAATGTATGTCATGTTTGTACAATTACAAGCATTAATATATAATGCCATTTTTATTATCATTTTTTTTTCACTTACAGTGTTACTTTCAAACTATACCTGTCATTTTGTATTAGGAGCATATGCCAGTATTTGGAAAGAGTAGCATGTTAAAGTATGGGCCTGACTCTCATGCTGTATATGTGAAGTTGTTAGAATATTCTGGCTTTCTGAATCCACCAAGTCAGTAAGCCAAGATGGAAACATTAATTGGAATATGTGAGTGTATTCAGATTTTTATGGTATATCCTTCGAGTTGATGTGACTGGCCAAGAAAGCATATTTAGGGTTCATATGTTTTAATTATGAAATATGACTCTCCATGGATCTCATATTTGGCTCAGTTAATTATTTGAGTTCTTTAAAACTCTAATAATTTGCATACATAGATGTTAAGTGTTTTAATCTGGGGCATTTATTATTGACTGTTAGTGGTTCATCATACATTAAATACAAAGGGACCAAGAAAAGAAAAAGGATTTGTGGTCATGTTATTAATTATCATTATAAATCACAAACTTCTAATTTTTAATGGGAAAAAATGCTGTGTTTATTTTATCTTCACCATGAATTATTTAACCAGTAAGAGACACAGAGACTGTTTGAATTGTCATTCTCTTTCCTACAAAATCCAAGTAAATATACTTCCAGAAATGAATGCTAGGGCATAGTTTTTATTTCTTTATTTTTTAGAGTTTTATTTTGGGACTAAATTTATTTTCACCAACAGCAATGGAAAACAAAGTGCTAAGAGGGCAAAAGAGAGAAAAAGAGTTTGAATGTGGAACTGGAGATCTAATAGAAATACTCACTGGAGAATTTTAGACAAGCACCAAAATCTGTTGAAACTTCTTAGAATGTTTTTTGTTTAACTATTACTATAATGGGTTCACCTTTTAGCTGGCAAATATATGTATATTTTAAATCAGAGGCCCTGTTAAAAGCCAAATTTGCACTGGTCTTATCTTAGTTATCATGTCTGATTTAGCATAAAAAGAATGTTTATTGTTCCCTACCAGGTGTCATGAAAAATTGCCTTTATAATTATGACAAGAAGCACAATCACATTTTGCATAGGACACCCTGGCATGTCCATGGTCCTTACCTTGAGATATAATCCTCAGTTTTTTCCTTTTTTAAATGAGGTATATTCTGAAGGATAAGACTTATTTTTATATTGTGTCTGTCAACTCATTTCTGCACACAAATGCACACTCTCTCTTTTCCTTTATGTGTCTGCCCTACTATATAAAAGGATTGATGTAGGTGATAAACCTGACCTACTTCCTAGATTTAATGCTGCATCTGTCGGTAACTTGCTAAAGAGTTTGATCTCTGATGAGCTAATCAAGGCTTACACTGTCACCCCAACAGAGCATGCATGGAGTCATAAAATTGTTTCACCCAATTGTGTGTAAATTGGAATAGAAAAGTACTAGCGCACTGTCAGCACAAATTCTTCTAGAGCTCTTTTTTTTGAAGAAACTGATCTCTTCCTAAGATACAAGACCAAAGTGAGGAATGGGACATCGGAAAATGTATAAAGTACCATTAACCATCTACTTTTTTGGTAGGAAAATACACTCAGATATTTCACAGCCTCAATGGGTAAGAATAACAGGAAAGCATACGTGAATTCTTTTTCTATAAAACAGGCATATGTTAATATACAGCCAGCAGCTTTAAGAAAGAAAAGAAATGCTTTAATTGGCCTTTTTGGATGCATGACATACCTCCCTTCTTAAACAGAATGAAACTCGGCACGCAAGTATTTTTTTAAATTTTTTTTTCTTTTACTTATTAGATGAAATACCAGTGGACTGACTGGGATGCTAGCTGGGCTGGATCCTGAAACCTGATCAAAATTAATCACAGTGCCTGAAATTTAGTGACAAGCATTTAGTGCCACATTGAAAATGGCAGCATCTGCTTAATAGCATGTGCCCATTCAACATTAATGTATAAGAGCACTGAGATAGGAAATGTTTTTGCCCGGAAACAAAATAAGTATTTCTGTGATTAAATGCTGGGGTAAAAAAATGAACTTTAAATCTCAAGTAGTTTGGAAATTATTAAATTGTATTTAAAAAAAATTGTGAAAGTATTATGTCTGAGAGAAATGCAATTGTTAACTATGAATTTACTGATTATAAATACTTACCTATATTTGACTTGACTTCTTAAGTATCCACAGAGATGTTTAGATACCAAGCTACTGTTGATGTTAGGCAAGATTCAGCTAATTATTAGAAATGAGATGTCAAGCTATTAACAGGTAAATAATTGACATTAACCTTCTATTACACCCTTCCATCCTCTAATCATGAATAAAAGTACATTTTATGTACTGGACAATAAATTAAATGGTTATGCTACAAACAAATTAAATTTCAGAACCAAAAAGGGATTAATAATTTGTGACTTATAAACTTAGTTCATGACTGGGAAATCTGTATAATACCTTCACTATACAGAGAGTTCTGCTGTAATACAAGATATTTGTATCTAAAAATCACTTTTCTATGCCAGATCACATAATAAAAACCAGGAGTGTATGGGAGAAACTACATTAAGGGTGCAACACTCAAAAATTTTATTATTGACATTATTAGTGACATTTATTATTAACATTTATTCTGACATAAAAACAATAGAAACTAATAAAAATGGTAACACAGTTTTACATATGTTAAATGGTTAAGAAATACATAAATATGATAATAAGTATGGCACTTTTTCTCAAAAAAAACCCTGAAGTTTGCTTGTGGAAGGCAGTGTCCCAAGAATTGCAGATTGCTACTCTGAATTGGTGGAGGGAGGGTTATGTGCTATCAGAAGGAAATCTGTAACACCAAATGAGAATAAGTGTGGCTCATAACAGGGGTGGTGAACTTCGGTAGCTGGTAGATGTTTAAGGTATGTAAGTTTTGTGTATTCCTATAAAGCATGGGTCAGCTGGGTGTAGTTTTCTGTGTTCACTTAGCATTTTACTCAGATAAAATTGTGCATAAGTATAATAAATATGATTCACATTACACCCAAATTATTCCCTAGTATACCAATCGCATTGGACCAAATTTGCATTTTCACAACAAACATTATAGCAGAACTGACTCAACTGAAATCTGTGAAAATTTTTGTTATAAAAGTATATATCCCTCATGTCATAAACCTGTCATGTTAAAAATTATAATATTCATAGAATATACTTGTATTTCACACACTTTTCCTCATACTAAAAAATTTTACTAGGCCAAGGTTTATTGAAATTTTGCATGTTGGGTTTTCTCAAGTCCACTTATAGGCTGTCGTATTTGAAAAATAAAAGTATTTGTAAAAATCTTTACAAAATTACTCTCTAAAGATATATTTTAATATTTAAACCTGCTAATAGTAATCAAGTAACATTTATAAGAAGAATAGTTCATTTTAATTAAGTAGATGCTCTATGCCAGGAACTATGCTATGTACTCTAAGTGCATCACGTCATTTGCAGGTCATTTTAAGCCTCCATGGTTATTCTATTAATATACCCATTTTATAGAACTGGGAACAACAGGTTGAAGTGAGTAAGTAATTTCTCCAAAGTCAAGTAGCTAAAAGCTGGAGGGCTGATTACTGTAATGTTTTAACCCAGGCTCTTACCACTACTCACACACCAGTGATTTTCAATTCTTGACTTAGAGATTGGGGAGAGAGAGCACATAAAATTTCCTCCTTTGATTCATAGCTTCTATATAGAGAACATTATGCCTATTACCAAATTTCTTCTTCTGTGCATCTTTTTTGTGACATTTGCTAGTCTTGTCAGAAAACTTAAGAGACCACATATAGAGATACTTAATCTTTACCTTTCCTTTAATTCAGACAAAAAGATGCCCCATGAGTTAAGAATCTAATTTGGATAGGAGCAGCGGGGTGGGAGGAGAAGACTGCAAAATATATAACCTATTCCAGATTGGTAAAGTTTTGGTTGAATAGGAGATATTTACTTACTACTCATCCATTTCAGAAGCTGATAAAAAATTATAAACTCTTTTCTGATAAGTACAATAGAGTCCTGATTAAAGCCACTTAAAGTACTAGACCACCCATTTTCCTCTTTCCTTCAGCAGCATCATTGGCAAGTGCTGTCTACTTAAGTGTTGTGGGGCAGCAGGAGGGAGGAAAGAAAATGTATATTTGAACTAAAGAAAGGTTATTCCGCCACCCAGAAAACATACCTGGCTACGACTTAGAAGGCTAACTCCAAGCCATCAGGCCTTACTTTGCTTTCTTACAAGGCTTCCTTCTCCTGTTATTTTAAACTTTGTTCTTCCCCATCAAGTATCACTTAGAAAAACACAGCAGGTGCTCTGAAGCCTAGATGTCAGAAAGTACAGGCATACTTCATTTTATCATGCTTCACTTTATTGCACCTCGCAGATACTGTATTTTTAAGAAACAGAAGTTTTAAGCAACCCTGCCTCGAGGAAGTCTATCGGCATTATTTTTCCAACAGCATGTGCTCACATTGTGTCTCTGTGTCACATTTTGCTAATTTTTCCAATATTTGAAACTTTTTCCTTATTGTATCTATTATACTGATCTCTGATCAATGACCTTTGAGGTTACTATTGTAATTGTTTGGGGGCATCACAAACCGTGCCCACATAAGAAGGCAAACTTGATAAATGTGTGTATTCTCACTGCTCCACCAACTGGCTGTTCCCATGTCTCTCTCCCAGTCTTTCGGTCTCCCTATTCCATGAGACACAACAATATTGAAATTAGGCCAATTAATAACCCTACAATGGCCTCTAAGTATTCAAGTGAAAAAAGTCATACATCTCTCACTTTAAATCAAAACCTAGAAATGATTAAGCTTAGCGAGGAAGGCATGTAGAAAGCCAAGACAGACTGAAAGGTAGGCCTCTTGCACCAAACAATTAGCCAAGTTGTGAATGCAAAGGAAAAGTTCTTGAAGGAAATTTAAAGTGCTACTCCAGTGAACACATCCATGATAAAAAATCAAAAGCAGCCTTATTGCTGATATGAAAAATGTTTTAGTGATTTGGATAGAAGACCAAACCAACTACAACATTCCCTTAAGCCAAAGCCTAATCTAGAGAAAAGCCCTAATTCTCTTCAGTTATGATGGCTGAAAAAGGTAGAGAAAGCTACAAAAGACATGTTTGAAGCTAGCAGAGTTCTTCAGTTCATGAGGTTTAAGGAAAGAGGCTGTCTCTGTAACATTTAAGTGCCAAGTGAAGCAGCAAGTGCTGATGTAGAAGCTGCAGCAAGTTATACAGAAGATCTATCTAAGATCATTGATACAAGTGGCTACACTAAACAACAGATTTTCAATGTAGACAAAATAGTCTTCTATTGGAAGTAGATGCCATCTAGGACATTCATAGCTGGAGAAAAGTCAACACCTGTCTTCAGAGATTCAAAGGACAGGCTGACTTTCTTGTTAGGGGCTAATGCAGCCCGTAACTATAAGTTAAAGCCAATTCTCACTTACCATTTTGAAAACTCTAGGACCCTTAAGAATTTGCTATACTTGTGCTCTAGAAATGGAACAATAAAGCCTGGATGACAGCACATCTGTTTATGGCATGGTTTACTGAATATTGTAATCCCAGTGCTGAGACCTACTGCTCAGAAGAAAAAGATTTCTTTCAAAATATTACTGTTCATTGACGATGTACCTCATCACCCAAGACCTCTGATGATGATGTACAAGGATGTTAATGTTGTTTTCATTCCTGCTAACACGACATCCATTCTAGAGCCCATGAATCAAGGAGTAATTTTGACTTTCAAGTCTTATTATTTAAGAAATGCATCTTGTAAGACTGTAGCTATCATAGACAGTGATTCCTCTGATGAATATGGCCAAAAAAAAAAAAATTGAAAACCTTCTGGAAAGGTTTTTGCATTGTAGAGGTCATTAAGAATATTCATGATTCATGGGAGGAGGACAAAATATCAATATTAACAGGAGTTTTGAAGAATTTGATTCTAACCCTGATGGAAGACTTTGAGGGGTTCAAGACTTCAGTCGAGGAAGGAATTACAGATGTGACAGAAATAGCAAGAGAACTAAAAATAAAAGTGGAGCCTGAAGATGTGACTGAATTGTTGCACTGTCATGATAAAACTTTAATGGATGAGGAGTTGCTTCTCACTGATGACCAAAGAAACTAATTTCTTCAGATGGACTCTACTCCTGGTGAAGATGCTGTGAACATTGTTGAAATGTTAACAAAGAATTTGGAATATTGCATAAATTTAGTTGATAAAACAGTGCCAGGGTTTGAGAGGATTGACTCCAATTTTGAAAGAAGTTCTACTATGAGTAAGATGCTATCAAACATGCTACAGAGAAATTCTTCATGAGAAGATAATTAATCAATGTGGCAAATTTCATTGTTGTCTTATTTTAAGAAATTGCCTCAACTACCCCAACCTTCAGCAACTACAACCTTATCAGTCAGCAGCAATCAACACCCAGGCAAGACCCTTCACCAGCAAAATGACTACAACTCTCTGAAGACTCAGATGACCTCTAGCCTTTGTTAGCAATAGGGTATTTTTAATTAAAGACATAATTGTATTGCACTCTTAATAGACTAGGGTATAATGTAAGCATAATTTTTACATGCACTGAGAAACCAAAAAATTCACATGACTTTCTTTATTGTGGTATTTATTAAATACTTTATGAGATTGTCTGGAACTGAAACTGCAATATCTCCATGGTACAGCTGTATAGATGTTTACATAGGGTTGGCAGATTTAGCAACCATAAATTAATTAAGTCTGAATTTTGGATAAACAGTAATTTTTATCTGAAATTTAAATTTAATTGGGTGTCCTATACGTTTTATGGCCTTTATAATTAATGTACCTTTGTAATTAATGTATTCCTAGAGGCAGATATCATCAGTGGGGCCCACTGTTGGCCTTGCCTTTTGTGAAAAGCCATTGCCATCTTTTTAAATTAATTGACAAAAGTAATTAATAACATCTTTTGCCTTGGCATTAGTCTAGGGAGAAAATAATGCCCTGTCTGTGTCCTGAATTTTGCCTAGCTTCCATAGAGTAGATAAAGGCAAGGTTTCACATGCTTTTATTTCCCCTTCTCAAATTGAAGATAGATGCAAAGATTCTTTATATGTACATTTATGAATGCCTATTTACGTGTGAAAAATAACATTCCATATTGCTTGATTCTTCTCTGTTTCTGTCTTGTGAACAGCGCACTCTTGCTGATATTTTCCTGGACAAATAAAGAACAAAGTCTTAACGTGTGGCAACAAAGACAAGTGAAAATTTTCAAATCAGCTCAGATATAGCTAAGCCTGCTGCAACAAAACGTCTCTTTTTGAGACTTTTCAAACTTGGCCTTCCAAGAATATGCATTGCATAATGAACTTCAGAGAACCAATTCTTCCTCTATGGCATTTATTCATGTGATAAAGCTCACAAAGCTATCTTTAATTATTACTCTATAGGATATCCCGTTATCTTTAATTATCACTACCGAATGGTTACAAAATCAAATACTGCTGGCAATCAAGAGTCATTATACAATAGCATGATTGCATCTGTTCATATTAACAGATAAGAACAGAAAATCAAAACAGTGTCTGATTTAGCTACTAAAACTGTCTGAACAAAATATTGTATCTAGCGCTCTTAATATCTTGCAGTGACTTTGATCTGATTAAAGTCCAAAGAAACATAACCACAGATGCAAATGTTCTGGTGTTTCTGAAATTAATATTACTGAATTTCACTGGACTGAATTGCTGGAATCCTAGTGAAGCAGAAGTGATTATAGGCACAGTACAAACTTATGATAGGAGGATATCTAAATCTCTGAGGCCGCAGGTGCAGGATTATAGTAAAACCCCACTGAAACATTCAGTGTTCTGTCTAAATACCCCAGTACAAAATTAATTAGGCAGTTGATCACATAATAAAGCTATGATGGATGATCTAATGGAAACTAGCATCTCAGAGTCAATAACAAATTTGATTCTCTTATTAGATGCAGCTGATTTTCAGTTCTGCCATTTACAAGATTGTGTGCATAATAAAAGATGAAAAAAAGAGGGGGTTCTATTTTGAAAATGAGAACTCAGTTACAGTATTTATCTCTGTTGGAAACCATAATATGTAAGCAATGTAGAATTTGTAGATAGACATATCTGCAAGTAATTCTTTAAGATACTTGGCTGAAAAGCACATCAAAGAACAGGGAAATAATGAGACAGGCTCCAGCTGTTGGATTCCTACAGCTTTTGATTTGTGCTCCACTAGAAACTCCAGGTTTTGATCCTGTGTTGATTATTTCCATGGTACTGAAGTCGATTTGTGCATTATTTAAAAACAGACAGTAGGCAGGAAACAAGGAAGAGTTTGCAAACTACATCTTAAAGGATATTTTGTTTCTGTCTTGTCATTTCTTGCTTTCCATTTTGGGGGCTTTGTTGATATACATGGTTACCTGTGGGGGGAATACAGGTTAAGAATGGAGAAAGTGCAAATCAGAGCTAATCAAAGGTTTTAAAAAGAAATCAGGGTGAGATTGCAACTAAAGCGACTGAGGGATTCTGGGACTAGAAGATATAAGAATGCCACACACTCCATGTTGATTTTCAATTTTGTGGAACTGTGGAAATGATTATAAGAGGGTGAGGACAGATGCCCACTTTGAAATAAGGAATATTTTCTCAAAATAGAAACCTGGTTGTTAAAAATTACTGAAAACTCAGTCAGCACTGCACAGCCCTTTTCCCTGACCCAGGACTTCAGGAAGTCCTTGCTTAAAAGGCAACCAATTTTTTAGAGCTTATCATTAAATGTTTTCTTAAAACATGCTTTATTTACTAATTGTGACACAACAGAAAATTTTGAAAATTCAATAATTTGGTTTTCTGAAGAACTTTGTCCTGAACTTTTTTTGTGTTCTGATAATAAGAGTAATACAAGTAAAGCAAGGGCCCATAGTTTCTCACACTATTTTGAGTTTTTGATGAAGTATTATTATTCCTCAATTTCCTGTAAGCCAAATCATGCTCAAAGACCGTTTTTTGTTGTTGTTGTTGTTTTTTTAATGTTGTGCTTCTGTTGGTTGAGTCCAGAATTATATAAGATGAGCTGTAGTTTGGTGTGACTGATCATAGGGAAAGAAATCCAGCTGGCAAATGGACTTCTTGATCTGGTTATTTGTAAATTCCTTTCATCCTTTCCTCATATCTTCCTCATTTTTTCCTTCTTGCCTTATTAATCTTGTTACTTTCTATGTGCACATATACTTAAACACAAACACATATATGCACACTCATAAATGCAAAAAACCCCAAAACAATTGGAACAGCTGTTTACTGGATCAATGAGAGAAATTATTTAAGAGTTATTTATAGGAAAGTACTCACAACTGATCCGCTTATTGACTCAGAGAGATATCAATAATCAATACACAGTTCTTAGAATCTCTTGGAAGCCACTGTTTGACATAATATTGACCCAACCTTCTCCTTATCAATAATCACATCCTCCATCCTCATTTGATCTCTCATGCTTAGGCTATCAATATATAGTACTTGGATACTTCTTTAATATGAGAATTTTAATGAAAATGTACATGTTCATGTGCACAAGTCCTTATTGTTGGACATTGAAATTCCAGATGATTTTTTAGGTTGAATGTGGCAGTAAAGTGGTGGCTAAGAGTGTGGCTTTTCTGCCAGAAAGATCTGCATTTAAGTCTTTGATCTCTTTCCTTAGCATTTAAATGACTGTGGGGAAATTTCTTAATCAATTTGCACCTAGATTTAATTACCTGTGAAACAGAGACAACAATGTCTACCTCTTTTACTACCTTGAGGAGTAAATAAGATAATAGGAAGTATTCAGTGTATGACTTGCTATTAAGAGTGTAAGCCCAGAATAAATGACAGTACTGGTAGTATTCAGGGGGGTACTGGTCGTGGTCTATTTTCTTGTTGTTGTTACGACCTCATTCTCCTCAGTCTGAACGTCCCTATTACTGCATGGAGCTCCTATATGAACACAAGCGTAGAAGTTGAGGCTGAGAACTTTTCCCCTAGTACAACCAGTATGAGGCTTACATGAAATTTTGCCACAAATTTAATCCTGAACAGAAGGACCATCTATATTGCCAATGCAGCCCAAGTAGTTTTTTGGATTAGCTCATAGTTGGAAGCAACCTGAGTGGTTTTTAAAGTATGGAAAAGTATCATGATTTTATATTGTGTTCACACTGTGCTATTCCTCCATAGCTAGCCACTGTGAGTGAAGAAAATGTACTACCAGCTGGTGCTTTAAAACAAACAGATAAACCAGCCCTGAATTGCAAAGGCATATCTATAAAGATGTTCTTTATTTTAATAACAAAGAGATAGATACACTCTAAACAATCAGCGTTGATATCACATAAATTAAATTATGGAACATAGCACTAAATAGAATGTGATACAGACATTTAAAAGGAAAAAGATGGCTTTGATTTAGAAAAGGTCCATTGATTTTGAAAGATTTCCACAATATAATATATTGTTTTCTGTATGTCTCATGTGTTTTGGTTCCTCTATTCTTTCTGTACTGCCTTCTTTTACATTAAGTAAATCTTTTCTAGTGTAGTTCCTGCACATCATTACCAACACTTGGTATGGTAAGACCTTGTTCATTTTAGCTATTCTAAAAGGTATGTAGTGGTTTCTCATTGTTGCTTGAATTTGCATTTCCCTAGTGAATAATTACATTAAGCATATTTTCATATGTCTATCATATGTCTACATGTCTTCCTTAGTGAGGTATCTGTTCAAATCTGTCTTTCTCTGTGTTATGCTATTTGTTTTTGATTATTGGGTTTTGAAAGTTTTATATATATTTTATGATATAAGTCATTTATCAAATATGCAATTTACAAATATTTTCTCTCAGGATGAAATTTGTGTTTGCATTCTCCTAATAGTGTCTTTTGAGAAAGAGTTTTTGTTTGTTTTGAAGTATAATTTATTTATGTATTATTTTATGACTCATGCTTTTGATATTATATTTAAGAGATATTTGCTTTACCTGAGGCAATAACATTTTCTTTTTTTTTTTCTTTTTCTTTTTTTTTACTGAAACAGTTTTAGGTTTTACATTTATGCCTATGATCCTTTTTGAGTTAATTTTTAAATATGATGTGAGACATGAATTTCATTTTTTTTTTTTGCATATAGGTTGTCCAAGTGATCCAGTACCATTTGTTGAAGACTATCCTTTCTCCACTAAATTGTCTTTGCACCTTTGTCAAAAAGCAGTTGTCCATATTTGTGTGGATCTATTTCTGAAGACTCTAGTCTGTTCCATTTGTTTATTTGTCGTTCTTTATACTGATAGCACACTATGTTATTTCTGTAGCTTTATAATAAATCTTGAAATCAGAGATTGTTAGCCTTACATTTTTTCTTCTTCTTTTAAAAAGTTGTTTTGGTTATCCTAGGTTCTTTTCCTTTCCTTATGAATCTTAGAATACATTTGTGAATTTCTATTTAAAAAGCCTGATGATATTTTGTCTGAGGTTGTATTGAATTTATAGATCAATTTGGGAAAATTGGCATCTTAACAATATTGAGTCTTTCAAACCATGAACACAGGGTATCACTTTAATTATTTAGTGTTTCTTTAATTCCTTCCAGCAATATTTCTTTTTAGTTTTCTGTGTATAAATCTTTTACATCTTTTTTCAGATTTATCCTAAGAATTTCATATTTTGATGTTAATGCAAATGGTGTTTTTATTTCAATTTTTAATGGTTTGTTGCTAGTACATACCAATGCAATTAATTTTGGAGTATTGATCTTATATCCTGCAATCTTGCCAAACTCACTAACAAATTCTATAACTTTTTTGTGTAATTCAACATGTTTTCAACATAGACAGTGATATTATATGAAAATAAAGACAATTTTTACTTTTTTTCTTTCTGGCTATATTACACTGGCTAGAGCCTTAAATAAAAAATATATATATATACTTTTTTTCTGATACAGGGTTTTGTTCTGTTGCCCAGGCTGGAATGCAGTGGCACAATCATAGCTCATTGCAGCCTTGAACTTCTGGGCTCAAGTGATCCTCCTGCCTCAGCCTCCCAAGTAGCTAGCACTACAGGCATGCACCACCATGCCTAGCTATGTTTTTGTTTTAATTTTTTGTAGAGCCCTATGTTGCTTAGGCTGGCCTCGAACTCCTGGCCTCAAGCAGTCCTCCTGCCTTGGCCTTCCAAAGTACTGGGATTATAGGTGTGAATGACTGCACCCAGCCCTTAAGTGAAATGTTGAATAAAAGTTGTGAAGGTTAACATTCTTATTTTTTTGTTTATCTTAGGTGGGAAGCATTTAGTCTTTCATCATTACTATCATGTAACTATAGGTTCTTCATAGTTGTATTAATATTTTTCAGGTTAAGGAAATAGTTTGCTAAGAATTGTTATCAGGAATGGATGTTGGATTTTGTCAAATACTTTTTCTGCATAGAATAAGACATTCCTATGTTTTTGCCTCTTTAGTGTGTTAATATTCTGAATTGCATTGATGAATACTTAATGTTAAACCAAACTTTTATTCATGGGCTAAATTTTTTTGGTCATGACATATCTGTTTTTTAAGTTTCTGTATTTAATTTTCTAAAATTTTATTTAGAATTTATCTATAATTATTAATGATATTGGTCTCTAGTTTCTTGTAATGTCTTTATCTAATTTTAGTATCAAAATAATGTTGGCCATATAAAATGAATTGGGAAATATTCCCTCCTTTATAATTTTCTGGAAGAGTTTATATACAATTTATCATTTTTTCCATAAATGTTTTGTAGAATTAACCAGTGAAGCTATCTAAGGCTAGAACCACAAATTTTGTTCTCTTTAGTGGATATAAGACTATTCAGATTATCTGTTTCTTCTTGAGTAAATTTTGATATTATGTGTCTTTCAAGAAATTTGTTCTATTCATTAAAGTTTTCAAATTCATTGGCATATTCCTTTATTATTATTTTAATATTAGATATTTGTATAGTTGTCACCTCTTTCATCACATTGGTATTTTGAGCCTTCTCTCTTTTTATTCTGATAAGTGCTGGTCTGGTATTTTCCTAGCCTTCTGTGATCAGCCAGCAATACTCCTCTGTTCTAATAAAGTCAGAACCTGGTGGGGGGGGGGCATATACTACAATGGGTTGTTCCAAGGTGAATTTTTCAGCCTCTTGTAACAAGTCACAAGTAGCTACTACTGCCAGGAGGCAAGAAGGCCATCCTCTCACAGTATTATCCAGTTGCTTTGACAAGTATGCCACTGGCTGTGGGATGTCTCCTAGCATCTGTAATAAGACTGTGAGACTCATTCCTTGTTTTTCATGAACATATAATTTAAATTCTTTCTGTAAGTCTGGTAACCCTAAAGCAGGGGCAGTCATAAGATTCTGCTTTAGTTTTTCAAAGTCATTTTAACAGTCTGTGGTCCAGATCAGGGGCTCCATATCTATCCCTTTAAGGTCCTCATACAAGGGCTTTGCAATTAGTCCAAAGTTTGGGATCCAGATGCAATAGAACCCTGCCATTCCTAGGAACCCATCCAGTTGTCTTTTATTTTTGGGCACCTTAAGATTCAAGATGACTTGCTTTCAGTATGACATTAGGCTGTGGGTTCTCTTGCTAATTTCGAATCCCAAATAAGTAACCTGCTGTTTGCAAATCTGTGCCTTCTTGGGTGATACCTTATGGCCACACAAAGCCAAATGTTTAGCACAGCCACTGTATCTGTGAGACAATGATCATAATTAGAGCTGGGTATAAGTAAATCATCCACATATTGTAACAGAATCCCTTGGTCCAACTGAAGTTTCCACAAGTCTCTTGCTAAGCTCTCACTAAAAGGGTAGGAGAGATTTTAAACCCCTGAAGCAGCAGAGTCTAGCAGTACTGTGAGGTCGTCCTAGGATCTTGCCATTCAAATGCAAAAAGGAGTTGGGTCTCTTTTTCCAAAGGAATGCAAAAGAAAGCATCTTTTATATCCAGTACTGAGTACCACTCATAGTCACCTGGTACTGCTGACAAAAGAGTATATGGGTTTGGCACCGTAGGGTGTATGTCTTGTACAATATCATTTAGGGCACATAGATCCGGAACGAATCTATACTCATAGGTATGGGGCTTCTTGACAGATAAACTTGTTGTATTATAAGGGAACTGACAGGGACAAATTAGTCCATGCTCTAGAAATTTGTTCAATATAGGTTGAATTCCTTCTAACGCTTCCTTTTTAAGGGGGTATTGTTTCTTATGAGGGCATGAGGCCTCTTCTTTTAACAGAACAGTAATTGGTGTGTCTGTTATGGCATGTCTCAGGGTCCCTTCGGCCCATATGGCCTTACTCACTTTTTGATATTCCTCAGGAAGAATAGAATTTGTTTCTTCTCCTTTGTCAGGGAGTAGACAATGAAACCAGAGAGAATTTTTGGGTGGGACCTGCAGATGGAGATGTTGCTTCTCTTGAGAAAAAGTTATTTGGACATTCATCTTGCATAACAAATCATGGCCTAGGAGAGGTATTGGACAGTCTGGCATATATAAGAAATAGTGTTTCAACTTTTGTTCTTCCAGTTGGCATTCAGGAGGTTAGAGCATGGGTCATTGTTGGGTCTGACCAGTTACCCTGACCACTGCCACCATGTCCTCACTAAGGGAAGTTAGTTTAGAGTTTAGAACAGAAAAGATAGCTTCTGTGTCAATTAAAAAGTCCACTAATCAAGTTCCCACTGCCCACTCTACCCAGAGATCCTGTGGGGGTATTTGGAGTAAAGCCACTAGTGAGGCACGGAGCCCCAAGCCCCCTCATTCATCATCTTAGTCTCGGACTTGAGAAACCATTTGCTCTCCTGGGGGTTTCTTGTCACCCGGAGCTCCTTGCAATTTCAGGCAGTGTTCTTTCCAATGTCCTTCCTCTTTACAAAAGCACACTGATTGTACTTCAACATAGGGCAGCTTTTTCCACCTTTTCCTTTTGAATATCTCAAAGGACCCTTGGTTGACTCAGCTACCAGAACACACATAGGTTTTAGTTTCTGTTCTTCTCTAGCATTATATACTTTAAAGGTGATATCAACAAGCTCTGAGGGATCCATGCCAATTGTCCTTTCTACATGCTGCAATTCTCTTCCTTATATCTGGAGCACTCTGTCCTGTAAAAGTCCTATTAACCACATGCAAATTTTTAGGGGACTCTGAATCTACAGCTGTATATTTCTGATATGCCAGATAGATGCAATCCAAAAATTCAGATGTATCTTTATTAGCTTTTTGTGAAGCCCCCTATCAGGCATTGCCATAGTGGAAATTTCCCTGCTCTGGCTACAGGAGCCCTCTGGCCAAATTGAGTTCCCTGCCAGGTCTTGAAAGGAGAGACCATTCCCACTCTTAAGTCATAATCCAGTGGGCATGGGACTGAAGACTTAGTGACATTTGCACCCTCCCTTCCTGGGGATCCCTCCACCAGCAGTGATGATTACAGGGGAGCCAGCAGTGGGGGAGCATGTTCTCGAGGTTTGGATTGAAAAGGTTCATGAGATCCACCTGGTTAAGTCTTCCTCAGTTTTGTCCCAGCACTTTAAATCTCTTTATTATGCAATTGCATGAAAGATTGTACATATGGGATCTCATCCCATTTACCTAAACTTTGACAAATAATAATTTAAGGTTCCATTCAATGGTCAGTTCTCCTCATACTCCAGCACATACATTGCTCAAGCAGTATTACAATAAAACTCCATTCTTTTTTTAGATATAGGCTTAGAGCTATAAGTTGGCCATTTAGTCAAGATTCTCCCCAAAGGACTTTCAGATGGAATAGAAATGGAACCTCCCATGTCGAAACAAAAACTCACAAACAATGAACACAAGTTGACAAGTAGATGGTGCAGGGAATTCCCAAAGCAAACAATCTCCATCTCAATGCCAAGACCTACCAAACAAATGGGAACCATGCAAAAGAGAACTGAATTCTCCTGACTCGAGAGGGGATGAATCCCTCAGGTTCCCTAGTTCCACTCAACTGTGACTTTCAACCTACAGTGCCACATATGCCCTACTATAGTCCTGGAAGTTTCACAAACTTCCCCAAATGAGTGGAATCAAGGGTCTTGGTGTGCACACTGTAGAACTTACCAAAAGGACTGAGGTGTCGTGACTCTTCTCAAATCCATTTCCTTTTCCTCAAGGAGGTTCAGGTTGTGAGGAGTTGTGTCTAATTTAGGGAGGCAGAGATGGAAGTTCCCCAAAGCTAAACAGGCTCTGGCAGCTGCTGGAGTGGTCCCTCATTCTCTCACCAAGAAGAGATGATGCCCCTACTGATGGAGACCCATAGAATGGACTTGCAACAGAGGTAAAGGTTTGAAAAAGGCCAAAATGTATTATAAGTTGTCTCCTTAAAGACCCCAAACTGCTCTCCACCTCTTCCAGCCATGGCAGCAGCAGCGGGATGCTGTTCCACTGGGGTGCTGATGGGCCCACCTAGGAATGCCAAATTTTGTTACCAAAAGTTTGGTACTGTCCCTGAGGCTGAATCAGAGAATGAAGAATGAGGACAAGTCATGTGAGGAAAAGGAAAGAGAAGTTTATTAATTTGCTGGCAAATGAGGATGCTAGTAGATGAACATCTTGAAAGACCACCATCCCACCTTTAAACAGAAATATGGGGCTTTTTAAAGGGGACTTTTCAGAGATTGGGCTCAGGTCTATGTGACAGTGTCACATGCTGTGGCTTTGGGCTATTGTTGTTTAACTGTAGTTGGTGGTTTTTGTCAGCCTTACCTCCGATGAAGATAATCTCATGACCTCCAGACAATTCTGTTGAGCCATCTCCTGTGGTTTAAGACACTAAAAAATAAACAGGAAAGAATATTTTCCTGCCCCTTTGATTACTGGCCTTGGGCAGCAATGTAGGTTTTAATTCCCCAAACGGGTGGGGGGTTTTAAGGAGACAACTAGTACTACATTTTGCCCTTTCGCACACCTTTACCTCTGTTACCAGTCCATTCCCTACTCCACCTCTGCACCTTCACCTGCACCACCCTACCGTCACCTAGACCAAGTCTCAGGAACTAGCCTTCCCCAGGGTTCAGGCACACATACACTTTAGGCTATATGTTATCTTTTGGTTACTTTTATCCTTCATATTAAACTTTACTAAAAAGCTTATTCTAGGTCTTTTTGCATATATATTTTCATAGAAATTAGATACTATGGCTAATCTTGTTAATCTTGTAACTTAGATTGGTATAAGGGATGTTTTAGGCACGTAGTATGGATTTTAAATATGGTAAGTAAGGCAAGCTCTATAAACCTAATTCAATTTTATATTTTTCATTTACAAATGGCAGAGGGATGGCTACAGACCAGTGTATAGAACTTGAATAGAATCATACAGAAATTTGTTGTCTGAGACTGTGCTTCTAAGGATGTAGGTCAGACTAGGTTAATCTATCAAGGAGGAAATACAAAATTTTTCCATTTTAATTATAACTACCAAGAGTGAGTGTACATAGTGCTGTCCTCAGCAAGATTGAGACCGATGTCACCATACGGGTGAAAGCCCTTAACTGATCAGGTCTAGGTGGTTATATGGACATGAAATAATTTTGTTTTAATTTGTTTGAATTGACAAGGTATGTATTATATGATTTTTTCAGTTACCATTCTTTTCATCCTTTATAATTACTGACCTTTTCATGTGAATGTTTCTGGTAAGCTCCTTGAGAATGGAGTCTTGCTTCATTTCTTTTCTAATCCCTCTTAGCATTTCGCACAGCACTTTCAGTGTCTCTAAACATGCCATAGTCAAGGAAATGTTGGCTACTTCATATTTAATGCTGCTGCTGCTGCTATTGATAATAATAATAATAGTGATAATAATAGCTAACATTGATTGATGTTATGTGTCAGGCACTGTCTTAAGTGCTAATTCTCCAGCTTTTATAAATGAAGGAACTAAGGCAAATCAAGGTGAGGTAATTGGTTGAGCCTGGATTCTCATGCAAGCAGTCTGACGTTATATGTTAGGCTTCAGATCACTGTGTTATGTATAATTCAGATACAGTCGCAATATGGGAATTTTGTAAAGCAGTGCTTTGTTCACAAGTCTGTCTCCTCCTAGGTCTCACGCTCACTGAGGTCAAGTCTGTATCTTGTTTATCTTTGTTAATCCAGGCTGTTGCACAGGGTCTGACACAGAGTAAGCTCTCAATAAATGTTATTAAAATAATGAATTTGATAAATGGCATGACCTTCCATCAGAATATTCCAGAGTAGCATTCAAAACTTCTGTATATCTTTTATGGTTCCTCAGAATGCATATTTCTCCACACAATGAATACTCTGTGAATGTTAATGGATAATGTGACTGAAGTTAATAATATACTTTTTTTTACTTATAGTCATAAAAGTGGGTGGTTGTATTAGTCAGCTATTGTTGCACAATAAATGGTCCCAAAATTGAGTAATTTAAAACAATCAATTATTCTGTCTCACTTGTGTGTGACTGGGCAGGGAATTGGCTTTCTAGTTTATAGTGGGTGCCAGGGTATAAGTTGAGTCCAAATATGCTTCTGTACCTACCATCTTCCTTGGACCAACATCTTAATAAAATGGGTTATATATACAAATATGACAGAGGGGCAAGAGGGCAAACCCAAATATGCAGGTACAACATGCAAGCCTTACTGGTCAAAACAAATCACATGACTGAGTGCAATGTCAAGATGGAAGTGTACAATTGGTCTCCAGTGGGAAGAATATCAAAGGTCCAGGGACAGGGTCTGGATTTGTGCAGTGGTAAATAATGGTCAATAATGCCATCTATCACATTTGTTCTGACCAAGCAAGTGATAGGGAAAAACATTTAGAAACACTAACAGCAAAATTTTGATTAAGTCCTTAAAGTAATGTAGTAGAAGTTTGAAGCAAAAACCAAGCCAATTTTTATTTAATCACAGTCTTCTTCCACTCTTCCAACAAATGGTGGATAATGAGTATTACAGTCATTTCAACAGTAATCAACTATGGTATCCCAAACAGAAGATTATAACTTCAGCTGGAAATCGAGCAGCAGGACAGTTGAAGGCTTAAAAACAACAACAAAAAAATCTCATTTAGTCTCAAGTGATACTTTGCAATAAAGAGAGGGGGTAGGGGCAGGAAAATTAAGAAATTAGCAACATGAGCAGCATTGTGTCCCAACAGAAGACTGGACTTATCATTAGAGGAAGTGCCCAAGAGAATTTGAATATCTGAAAATGATATATGAGGTAAATGTGACTGGCCCTGACTAGTTAACACTGAAAAATATATATAACAAAATGAGAAGGTAGGAAATCCGGGAAATTAAAATCAACAAAATAAAGGTTTCTTTTTGCTTCACACTAGGAGAGTTATGTCTTGCATGTTTTTCTTTAAGCTTCTTAAGCCTGTGGCATGAGTGACACAGAACTCTGTAGGAGTAATTAGTGTTTCAGTGTTTGAGAATCTGAAATAGGCTGTTCACCTATAGGTTCTGAATTCTACAGGGACACAGCTGAGCACACCTCATCTTCTCTTGACGCTGTCCAAGGTCCTCTGAAGGCAGTGCCCATTGCCAGGTCTAAATGAGAATCAGAGCGCAAAGCTGAGGCACAAACTCATGCATAAACGGAACACTGCATATTCTACTTAAAGATACAAATTATAAGGAAAAATGAAGTAGCAATTCTTCTGCAATTGCTGAACATTTCCCCACAACTTTTCTGTGTTTTTCAAGCAATTTTCTTTATTTTCCCTCACATGAAATGACACAGACCTGCAATTTCTCACTCCTTTCGTTCAAATTGTGTGTCATTTTCCATGGGCTCAGGCATTTACTGTTTTATATCTGTATAAACTCGTGAATACATATGGGGCAAAAAATGCAAACATTGTCTTGACAAAATATTCTTTCTATTATCTTTAACAAAAGAGACAATACATATGATCTTAAAAATATATTTTGAAAGTATAAATATAAAAACAAGATGCAGCAACTGTTTTACAAGACAAAGTGTTCCTCAGTTTCCCACCCTTATCCAAAGGTGAAATAGACTTAAATTTATCAAAAGTAACAAATTGTGAATAGGTCCACACTCTCAAATTACTCTACCTGCTTCTCAGGTCAGGAATACATTAGATATGCTATTGCATTTCCTAGTGGAAAACAAGATGCACAAGAAACCATAAGCTCATATAGTAAAAAATAAGCTATGGTACTTTCCTGAAAAATCTGATTATGATTGTTGAAATTCATGGAAGAGTGATATTGGGAAATAGAATGAATCCTCTGACTTGACTGCTTTGCTGACATCATGTGGATATAATTCACACATTTCCTTTCTCTGCCCTTTTTTGTATATACCAACCATAAGAATTTCAACATATATACCGAAGTGTGGGTGTACACCTCGATCTTGTAGGCCCGCCCATAAATTACTAATCTCAATTGTAGTTTGCTACATCCTAACTAAATCATTTACATATAACAACGGGGAAACTTTGGCCTTGGATAATGAAATGCATCTTGCCCTCCATGTCATACTTTCTTTCATGCTTCTACTCATTCATCCATTCAAATCTGTGCTTATTTAGTAAACATTTTGCAGTTATTCTTATAAATGGTGGGAATGAGATGAGGTAGATAAGGGCACTACTATTGAGAAACTCACAATTTAAAGTAGAAGATAGCCATGTAAACATACAATAAAATAATAAAAGGACGAGAAAAATATCAAAGCAGAGATATGAACACAGTGCTATGGAAGCAGAAAGAAAACAATTAGCTCTGCCTACAGTAGTCCAGAAAGGCTCCACAGAGGAGGTGTCATTTTTGATAGATCTTGAAGGATAAGGAGAAATCTGCCAAGTACAGATAAAAATGGAGGATGTGCCAAAAGCAGAGAGCTTGTTCCACCCTGTTGCCCACCGCTGGGTGACCTGCAAGCCCTGATAGGACTTAAAACTCTGCCATGGGGAGTTACTGTTTTCCACCTAGAAACTGTCTCCCTCTTCTGTGTCCTAAATAAGATTATCAAATAAGTAGCATAAAACAGAACCTGAACTAGAATTTTTGAGACTTTTGTTTTTCTCATGCTAGTAAAGGACATTTAAAAAAATAGCCATTTTTATCTTAGTTCAGGTCAGTTTGTAATCATGTGAAAACTTGTTATAATTCATAAAGATAATGACAGTCTGAAGTAGACAATATTTGCAACTTTGCCAATTTGGCCTTGAACTGAATCAATCCTATGTTATTATGTAACTTGAGTGGAAGGTGGCAGGAAAAAGCAACTTCTTTTTTGGGTGTGAACCGAAGCACTTATTTTGTAGGAAATACTGTCGATGGGGACTTCCACAGACACTTTTCCAGGGCATGAGTTCTCAATTACAGTGGGAGATCCTTTCAAAATTCTTCGTATTGCCTATTTGCCATATTCTCTTTTGTTTCCATTGAAAATAATACAAATAAAGAGCATAGCCATAATTATTTTCTATCATCTTGGTTGACCCCAAAGAGAGATTCTGTTTTATGCTACTTATTTGATAACCTTATTTAGAACACAGAAGAGGGAGACAGTTTCTAGGTGGAAAACAGTAACTCCCCACGGCAGAGTTTTAAGTCCTATCAGGGCTTGCGGGTCACCCAGCGGTGGGCAACAGGGTGGAACAAGCTCTCTGCTCTTGGCACATCCTCCATTTTTATCTGTACTTGGCAGATTTCTCCTTATCCTTCAAGATCTATCAAAAATGACACCTCCTCTGTGGAGCCTTTCTGGACTACTGTAGGCAGAGCTAATTGTTTTCTTTCTGCTTCCATAGCACTGTGTTCATATCTCTGCTTTGATATTTTTCTCATCCTTTTATTATTGTATTGTATGTTTACATGGCTATCTTCTACTTTAAATTGTGAGTTTCTCAATAGTAGTAGAGATTAGAGTCATCTGTGTGCCTCTATTCACCTTCTGCCAATTGTCATCTTCTGTGACCCGAGAACAGTTCAAAGTTACTATACAGTACATTTTTAAAGAGCAAAAGAAAAAAATGACCCTAGATTTTATTGTGCCATTTTTGCTAGTTAATTTTGCCTTCCTGATCAAATACTATCTCCTTACCTATAATATAGAATAAGCACCTCTTTGTTTTTTATCGTATCTTCTTACACCACATATATTGTATTTTTCTCTGTTGTTTTAATAGACAAAATTTTGCCTTTTGGAACATTGTGAGACCTCTCTTTCAACCACACTTCCCTTCCTGGCCTTACTTGGTCACCTCTGTCCTTTAGACACTCGGGGCCCAGGGGGTGAGTTTAAAAGCATTGCAAATTCAAATTTCTTCCATTTTTTTGGAGTCTTCATTGGATATCTTCATGGGTAGCAATATGTGTGATTCTACTATTTGTCATCTGTGTGATCTTGATGAAGACCATCATGGCAGAGGTCCATCATGGAAGTCCACCACTTCTACCTTGCCATACAATCAAGCGTTCCTACAACAACGCTCACCTTTCCCCACAAAGATATTACTTTCCTTATGTGGACCTCAACAACATAGCCAAAGTTCACAGTCTGACAGACCTCTCACCATTTGGCCCAGAAGTCTCTCAGTCTCAGTCTCTCTGTCTTGTTCTCTCTCTGCAATACACATATATGATTTTTTGACTACAGTGTCTATTTATATTTAATAATTTTTTATATTTAATAATTATAATTTAATAATTAAGAGATTATACACACACACAAATTCAAGTTTCTGTTTTTCCTTGAAATTTTTTTCTAGAAGGGCTTAGTTGTTTCAAGTTTGTTGAAGTTCCTACTACTCACTTCTCTTCATTTGTCAGCTCATGTAGGCTATTGTCTTTTCTTATGCTTGGCCATTCTTATTCGTTAATGTTGCCTGCTTGATATCTATAATCGTTTGAGTTTGTGACCCCATGCATAGATTTATTTATAGCAACAAGCAAAGATAGGAATAATTTTTTAAAAACTGAGGCTGAATAGGTAAGAAATTTTCCCAAACTCTCATAACCCAATTCACAGTCTTAATTCAGCCCAATTATCTTTCTTTGATACCAGTGTTTCTCAAACTTAAATATGCATCAGAATAACCTGGAAGTCTTGGTAAACAGATTGTTGGGCCACATTTTAGAGTTTCCAGTTTGCTGGGTCTGTCTTGGAGCCAGAGAATTTGCATTTCTAGTAAGTTTCCAGTTGATGCTGGTTGGAGACCATACTTTGAGAACCATTGTGCTATGCCATTATGCAAATTCATGTCAGTTTACCTTTAAAAGAGATCTGGTATTTACTTTGCCTTCTTCTCAATGTTGCTGTGAGTTCCAAATGATTGTAAACTTCAAAGAATGCTACGAAATAAATATAAAGTGTGTCTCCTTCACTAGAACATAAACTCAATGAAAGCCATAACATGACAGTCTTTTTCATTTTAATGTTTTTAGCCCTTGATATATAGTAAGTATCTTCTACATTTTTCTGAATAAATTAATGAATAAAAGGTAAAGTGCAAGATTTGGTAAAATTAAATAAAAAGAGAGAGAAGACAGGAGTAGAGAACTGGTCCCTAACAATCAATTTTAATTCAAAGAAAATAATTCCAAAGTAATGTCTGTGCTTCTTTGATTTATTTGACAGCTTTGTTATACTTGTGTTAAGAATGCAAAAGGAAGCAGTGCATCATTCCCTGATAGTGCTCATTGTAATAGTTCCTCCTCTGGGTAGAAAGAGTTTGCACATAAACATTCACAAGAGTGTAATCACTATCCAGAGACCGAATCCTCTGCCCTGACAGCTGGAAAATGACTCTGTGTGCTGACAGCCCCACAGGATGGCAAATGCAATAGCTCTGCTACTACTGTGTAATGTTGCTAAGCTTAATTGACTGCACCCATAAATAGTGGGAGAAAGTGAGGGTGTGTAATCCATACTACTCTTAAATTATTATGTGGACAAACTTTCAGGCCTCCCAGAGAATCTCTGTAGTATCAGCCATTGCTTATTTGAATTTTAGCTTTTCTTACTGTGCATACCAAACTCAACTCAATTTCATTCACTTGCTTTTTCCTTTTAAAAAAAAAAAAAAACAACCCTTGGTGTTCTTGCTTTTACACACTTAGCTTTTCTTTTATTTTCCTTTGTAGCTTTACAGAGAGCCACTCTTATTCCTCCATCCTCACCACTTTTCTTACTGTATTCTCTAATTAGCATTCAAACATCAATAATTGCTACTCTTGCCTTTTCATTTTTCTGGAGATCTTCGATTATCTACCCTGATTCACAATGACCTCCATGTTGGAAATCCAAAGAACATTTCTCTGTGCTCATATTACTTGACTTCTCATCATATTTCACCCAGCTGACCATGCATCCTTTTTGAAGACTCCCTTTTATTGGCTCCTATACTATTAATATATTTCCTGGCTTTCCTTTTTCTTCTCTAACCACTACATTTCAGTCTCCTTCTCTGCTGTATTCCTAAATATGAAAGTTCTTTTCTTCTTTCTCTGCAGTCCTTCCCTAAGTGATCTTCCCAACCTTTGACTTAATGCCGTCCAAATGCTAATATTTATGATTTCCTACCACGCGTGTGTACCTCTCTCTTGAGAGACAGCCTCTTTGACATCTTCAATGTCTCTCAGGTATCTCAAACTTAAAGTGGTCAAAATCTTCTCTTGAATTCTCACCTCCTCACTCTACCAACACTTAATATTTTCTCTTTCACCCATTATATCTAATCCACAAATTCATGCTACATCTATCTCCAAAATATCCATTCATCACTGGCTGTCCCATTCACGATCTAACCTTATTCATGGCCATCTCCCTGATGGATTATTACAACGTCCTCTTAACCCATCTCCCCTTATGCCTCCCTCTTAGATATTTCATTAATTCTGCCTCCAATGCTGCCAGCTTTCTTTTATTTTTGTAATATAAACCAAATATTTTTTCCATAGCTTAAAGTATTTCAATATCTACCCTGCAAACTTGGGATACAATATGGAAAAAAAAAAACTCTGAAATACTTAATATAATTAAAAAACTCTGCTGGAATATTCTACTTTGCCATTGTCATTTTGTACCACTCTTCTCCCAACTCTGGGCAATATAATATACTGGCATTTTTAAAAGTTCTTCTTGTATATCAAACTCTTTCCTATCTCTAGACTTTTACTTCTGTTAGTCCTCTGCCTGAAATGGGATTCTCCCTACTCTTCATGGAGGGATAATTCCTATTCATCTACAACTCTCCATTTAAATATCCTTTTCTCACAGAATCCTTCCCAGACCCCTAAATCCAAATTAAATTCTTCTGGTACACTCTCAGAACATTTGTCTATATCTTTGTGGCATTTATTAATACCATGATTTGTAATCCTACTTTCATACGATGCTTATTTTATGTTGTCTCCTTAGTATACTGTAAGCCTTATGAATGAAGCAGTCTTGATTGTTTTTCTTTGTTGTTGTTTTTTTTTTTAATCAATGTGTAACCAGGATGTAGCTCAAAGACTAACAGATTGTAAACTCTTGGTAAATACCTGTTGAATAAAAGATCCTCGTTACAATTCTCTTCTCACCAGACTCACCCTAGCTCCCATCTGCATTTTATACTTCTCTCATATTTTTCCTTCCTTCCTTCCTTCCTTCCTTCCTTCCTTCCTTCCTTCCTTCCTTCCTTCCTTCCTTCCTTCGCTTCCTTCCATCCTTCTATTCCTGCATTCTTTCATGACAGACAAGGACAGTTAAATCTAAAATTTTCACCTATTTATCTAAAATTCAGTCTTATTTAAGATAAGGTGATGACTTTCTTTGTTTTCTGTTCATATAACAAAATATTACAGACTAGGTGATTTATAAAGAATATAGGTTTAGCTCATAGTTCTGGATGCTGGGAAGTCCAAGAGCATGGTGCCAGCAACTGGCAATGGTCATCTCATGGCAGAAGGGCAGACGGTGGAAGAGAGTGCACAAGACAGAAAGAGACACCAGGCACTGGACTTGCTGTATAACAATCTATTCTTGTGCTGTATAACTAACCTACTCCCAAGATAATGACATTAATCTATTCTTGAGGGCTCTGCCCTTGTGACCCAGTCACCTTTTATTAGGCCGCAACTCTCAATATTCTTACATTGGGGATTAAGTTTTCAACACATGAACTTTTGGAGGACACATTGAAACCATATCAGACAACTAGTTTAATTAATTCAAATACAGAAATATATGCTCAATAGCAGATTAGTATTTTCCTTTATTTAATTTGCCTCTCCTTTTCTTTTCTTTTTTTTTTTTTTTAATTTGCCACTGGCTATGTAAACCAAGATGATTTAGAAGAAAGATAGCTCCTAAATGACTAAGATATATGTATCTGTCTTAAAATACTCAAGGCTAACTTTCTATACTGATGCATTCAATCATTCACTTATTCATTTGTTTAATCAATTATATATTGAGATCCTACTGAGTAATATACACTTTTGTAACTTAAATCCTAGATCCGCCACTTACTTGCTGGATTATCTTGACAAATTAATTATTCTTTTCTCAGTCCTTTATCACTTAAAATGGGTAAAAATAACTAACTTATAAGGATATGGTGAGAAGTAAAAGTGACTAACACATAATAAGTATTAGCTAGCATTATTTTTAACATATTCAATAGTTAATCATTACTTTTTCAGGCATTGGGTTTTATATATTTTTAAATTTTTTTTGTTTATATAAATTTAAGGGGTACAAGTGCAAATTTGTTATATAGATATATTTTACAGTAGTAAAGTCTGGACTTTTAGTGTATCCATCACCTGGATAATGTACATTGTACCCATTAAGTGATTTCTCATCATCCACCCCCCTCCCACACTCCCCACCCTTCTAAGTCTCCAGTGTCTATGATTCCACACTCTATGCCCATGTGCACACATTATTTAGCTCCCACTTATAAGTGAGAACATTTGATTTTCTGTTTCTGAGTTGTTTCAGTTATGATAATGACCTCCAGTTCCATCCATGTTGCTGCAAAAGCCATGATTTCATTCTTTTTAATAGTTGAATAATATTTATTGTGTATATATACCACATCTTCCTTATCCAGTCCTCTGTTGATGGAAACTTAGGTTGATTCCGTATCTTTGCTATTGTGAATAGTGCTGCAATAAACCTAAGTGTGCAGGTATATTTTCATAATATTGAACAAATAATGTTTATGCCTTTACGTAGTTTATACTTTTGTGCAAAACAAACCATGGCCCTTTGACCAAATCTGACCCGCTGTCTGTTTTTATAAATAAAGTTTTATTGGAACACAGCTAGCCTATTCCTTTACATTTTATCTATAGCCGCTTTTGTGCTGCAAAGCCAAAATTCAGTAGTTGCTACACAGACTGTATGCCCTGCAAAACAGAAAATGTTTACTATTTTTCTTTTTACAGAAAAAGTTTGCTGACACTTGTTCTAGTGCAGATAAATATACTTTTTTTTTTTGTGATAGCCAAGATAATGGAACTTCTGGAGTCAGGGAGATCTGGGTTAATATTCTAACTTTTCTGTTAAACCACCTTCTTTTTACATGGTTTTAGCATATGTCACTTATCTTCCCTAAACATCAGTTTCCTTGATTCCAAAATGGGCTCAATGTTTATCTAAATGTGTTCTTATAGGACTAAATAACAAAATGTATATAAAGTGCCAGGAAATCTTGTTACTATAAACATTTTTCTCTTTTCTTTGGGGGAATAAAGGGCTCATTTATATTAATATTATAATTATTAATATTTATATAACTGTACCACTATATGAAATCAATTTAGATCAGAAGTCAAAGTAATCATGGTCTGTAAGAAAATAAGATTCAGTAGAAAAATAATCGATTTTGGTTGAAGTAAATGCAAAGAAATGTTATATTTCTCCACTTTCCATTCTAGAGCTCTTTGTATTTTACCATCTTAGTCTTGATTTAAACTTGTCATAGTTAAGTTGAAGGTTTAAACCCTTTATATGCTAATGATTTGCCATTTCTAATTAGGTTTCCAAGGTGCTTTTAGTGCAAAAATCAACTGAAAATATTGTGTAAACTAAATTACTTAGAAAGGATAATAATCTTGCTCTATAAGAGGGAAATAATTTGTTCTTTTTTAAAGGTACCTCTTTAATAATAGCTTAAAACAATAAATCTATGAAGATTTGTTTTTTCACAGTAGTTAACCAGTCAGTAATGTTGCCAACAAAATTCCAATTTAAAAAATGACCTTTTAAAGATGCCATATAAAATTAAATTTTAATGAATGATAATAAATGGTGAAACTTTTCACAGGAGGAAACACAAAGAATGCCTGGAGCCCTTGCTACATGCCATCCACTTTAACGCTCTATTATTGTGTCTTCCCTTTCATTATTTTCAAGGGAAGATGATGGGAATGCAGCAACTTTGAAGAACCCAAAACAGTTTTAATATTGTGCTTACTAAAGGCGATCTTCATTGCTGGATAATTAGGCAGATGGACCTCCATTGCTTTAAAGGGATGATTCTTTTGTAGAATGCTGCTCCATCCCTCCACAATGCCAGTTTAAGATATTTAAGCATTCCTTTGATTATGTGTCTCATTGAAAAATAAATCTTCATGATTGGGCTCAGAAGAAAAAAAAAGTGTTTGCACCAGATGAGAGCCCTACTACAGTTCTGTGGCAAGAGCGAAAGGTCTTCCCACCAGTCAGCTTTCAGGTGGAAAACACTTGGCAAACAGTTATATTGATTCTAAGAAGAAAAGAAGCATAAGAAAAAAGGATAACAAAAATTGTGTTGTACCAGGACACCTGCAAATGGCTTCCTTAGCAAAATAGGAATGGTCACCAATGCTTCTTAGGCCAATATCACTGGTCCTTTATTAATCCTCTGGGTCACTCAAGTTCATTATCCCATTCACTAAATGAGAACAATTTATCATAAATGTGCAATAATCATGACAAACCTAATTATTAATTTATTTTTTCTAGTTTAAATTTCAAAAAAATCCCGAAGCTTTCTGCTTTTCATGATGAGTCCTTCTCTACCCTTTTTGCCCTGAGGATCCTATTAGCGGAGAGTTGAGCAATTCAGTTTCATCAGAAATAAATTATGCCTCCGTTTTTAAAATATAAGTACTGAAGG